>NC_057813.1:638972854-638989301 GCF_018294505.1 Triticum aestivum
AAAATAAAAAAACATATAGCAACATATGAACAAAAACATATAGCCACATACATACACATACATTATATATATATATATATGAAAAAAATAAACTAATAAAAAAACAGAGCCGGGCAGAGGGGCATGGCGGCAGCGGTGGCGCCGGCGGGGCAGGGCAGGGGTGCAGGTGCGCGAGGCAGGGCAGGGGTGCGGGAGCGAGGCAAGGCAGGGGCGCGAGGCAGGTGCTCACAGGGGGTGGTGGGGCACGGCGGGCGGCGTCGGGGCGCAGGAAGCGGCGCCGGCGTCGGGGCAGATGGCGTCGAGGGCGGCGGCGACGGCAAAGTTGAGCAGCCTGACGGCATCGGAGGCGGCGACGATGGTGAGGTGGACCAGCCTGACGGCGTCGGAGGCGGCGGCGACGACGAGGTGGAGCAGCCCGACGGCTCGGCGGCGACGGCGACGAGGCAGAGCAGCGGGCGTCGGGCCGAGAAGAAAGGGATGGATTTTGGAGAAACTGCTAAGTGCTAGTTATATATGAAGAGAATTGGTCCCAGTTCATGAACCCAACCGGGACTAATGCCCCCTTTAGTCCCGGTTGGTGCCACCAACCGGGACCAAAGGCCTCTTTTCAGCAGCCCAAAGGGCGGGAAGCGGCGACCTTTGGTCCCGGTTGGTGGCACCAACCAGGACTAAAGGGTGGGCATTGGTACCGGTTCGTGGCACGAACCAGTATCAATGCCCATCCTTTAGTCCCGGTTGGTGCCACCAACCGGGACCAAAGGCCCCTGTGCTGCCCGCGTCGGGGCCAAAGTTTAGTCCCACCTCGCTAGTTGGGAGGGGCGCGCAGTGGTTTATAAGCCCCACTGCCGCACCCCTCTCGAGCTCCTCGCCACCGCAGGCTTGCGGGCCTACTTGCTACTGCTTTGCCTGATGGGCCTTCTGGGCCTACTGCTGGCCTGAATCTTGGCCCATGGTAGGGTTTCTAGTCGTATTCAGGCCGTGGGGGCCCAGTTGGAGGCATTTTTTTTGTTTTTTTGTTTTCTTTACTTATTGTTTCTATTTTTATTTTTATTTCCAGTTTTTTTGTTTTGTTTTCTGCATTATTTATTTTCTTTTGTTTTTGCCTTTATTTTTAAATCTTTTTGCTTTTAGTTTTAGGAAAATTATAAACTTTCTGTTAGTGCCATTAGTTTTCAAATTTGAAAACACTTTTTTTGTTTTTTTGTTTTCTTTCTTGCTTTATTTATTTTATTTTGTTTCTACTTACAACAAAATACTTATTGTTGCTATTTTTAATTATTACGAGGGCCGAACCATAAGACATTAAAGCATTTCAAATGAACTCTGAAAAAGTTGAAAGTTGGCATGGTATCATAAATTCACCCACATAGCATGTGCATGTACAAAACGGACAATGGTATCATACTCATGTGTTACAAAGTTGGCATGGTGGCGGCTGTCCGTACGATGCAGCCTATTTGATTGCCGTAGCACGCGCGCGCTTCATCGGGCACCTTTGGCTCAAAATTGCCGCCATCCACCTCCGTGACCACCAGTCTAGTAGTCCTGAGTTTGTTAGGAACCCGTTGCCTCTTTGCTTTCGGTTCTACACCGGCTTCACTCCCCGAGGCAGCACCGATCTCAGTCTCAGCGCCGGTCTGGATGCTGGCCTGACTCTCAGCGCCGGTCTCAGTCTCAGCACCGGTCTGCGTGTCGGTCTCAGTCCCCAATGCCACCGGTAGGCCCAGCAACAACATCGGATGATCGTCGGTAAGGCTAAAAAATTCGTCTGCCGCCTGGTAGACGCCGTCGCAATCACCAGAACCCTGTCCTTCATCGTTGCTAGCCATGTTTCCTATAATTAAATCTAGTCAATTAATTCTAGACCTAATAAAATGAATAATGACATAAAAAAGGCCTATTGTTTTGCAGGAATGTTGACTCCTTCCTGGTGCGGCAAATCCCGGGCACTCGATATGTCCTAGTTTGTAGCACAAGTCATGCCGAAATTCACGAAAAATTTCGGCATGACCTTTGCTAAAAAGTGGACAAATCGAGAACCTGAAATTTGCTGGAACAGAAATGAATCAACATTCCGGCAAAACATAGGCCACTCAGCATCATTCCCTGGAAACAACAAAGCCACTTGGGCACAATCGAACAACTTCAATGAAAAGATATAGCATGTCCACTTCAATGAAAAGATATAATCAACAATAAAAGTCTAGGAAGGGATCATCTTTAAAATAAAATATGCCTAAATTCTTTTCCTTGAAAAATAGTGTTCTTTTCAAAAATCAAAAACCTTTGCAAAATGACTGCACTAAACACTTCTCTGCCTAGGACAGAACCCAAATTATGTTGATCTAGCTATTCCTCTCTCTCTCACACACAAACACACATTATTATCTCTAACCCTTCTCTGCCTAGGACAGAACCCAATTAAATTGCAAAGGAACTCCATTTCTCTAACCCTTCTGACCTAATGATCTAAAATAAAATTTTCCTCTAACCTAGCCAACCTACTTAACCTAGCTTGTTAATCCAACGAACCTAATTAACCTACCTATTTAACCTAGTTAGTTAATCTAGTTTACCTAGCTAATTAACCCTAATTAAACTAGTTAACACAGCTAGTTCTCTGTCAAAGCCCTAAATAAATTTTTGCAATAATTAACCTAGATAATTAACCTAATTAAACTAGTTAACCTGACTAGTTCTCTGTCAAAGCCCTAACTAAATTTTTGCACTAACCTAGATAATTAACCTAATTAAACTAGCTAGTTAACCTAACTACTTCTCTGTCAAAGCCCTAACTAAATTTTTTCCCTAACCTAGATAATTAACCTAATTAAACTAGCTAACTTATGCATGAGAGAGATAGGAGGGGCAGGGGCTTACATAGGATGGCTCCGGTGATGGCGAGGGAGGCAGGGGCGTCTCCGGTGACGGCGAGGGAGGCAGTGGTGGCGAGGGAGGCAGGGGTGTCTCCGGTGACGGTAAGGGAGGCAGTTGTTGAAGGAAATATGCCCTAGAGACAATAATAAAGTTATTATTTATTTCCTTATTTCATGATAAATGTTTATTATTCATGCTAGAATTGTATTAACCGGAAACATGATACATGTGTGAGTACATAGACAAACTTAATGTCACTAGTATGCCTCTACTTGACTAGCTCATTAATCAAAGATGGTTATGTTTCCTAACCATAGACATGTGTTGTCATTTGATTAACGGGATCACATCATTAGAAGAATGATGTGATTGACTTGACCCATTCCGTTAGCCTAGCACTTGATCGTTTAGTATGTTGCTATTGCTTTCTTCATGACTTATACAAAGTTCCTGCAACTATGAGATTATGCAACTCCCGTTTACCAGAGGAACACTTTGTGTGCTACCAAACGTCACAACATAACTGGGTGATTATAAAGGTGCTCTACAGGTGTCTCCGAAGGTACATGTTGGGTTGGCATAATTCGAGATTAGGTTTTGTCACTCCGATTGTCGGAGAGGTATCTCTGGGCCCTCTCGGTAATACTCATCTCCTAAGCCTTGCAAGCATTGTAACTAATGAGTTAGTTATAAGATGATGTATTACAGAACGAGTAAAGAGACTTGCCGGTAACGAGATTGAACTAGGTATTGGATACCGAGGATCAAATCTCGGGCAAGTAACATACCGATGACAAAGGGAACAACGTATGTTGTTATGCGGTTTGACCGATAAAGATCTTTGTAGAATATGTAGGAACCAATATGGGCATCCAGGTCCCGCTATTGGTTATTGACCGAGAATAGTTCTAGGTCATGTCTACATAGTTCTCGAACCCGTAGGGTCCGCACGCTTAACGTTACGATGACAGTTTTATTATGAGTTTATAAGTTTTGATGTACCGAAGGTTGTTCGGAGTCCCGGATGTGATCACGGACATGACGAGGAGTCTCGAAATGGTCGAGACATAAAGATCAATATATTGGAAGCCTATATTTGGACATCGAAATCGTTCCGGGTGAAATCGGCATTTTACCGGAGTACCGGGAGGTTACCGGAACCCCCTGGGGCCATTGGGCCTACATGGGCCACGAGGGAGAAGAGGGAAGGAGCCAGGAGGGGGCCGCGCGCCCCTCCCCCTCCTAGTCCGAATAGGACAAGGGAAGGGGGGCGGCGCCCCCCTTTCGTTCCCCTCTTCCTCCTCTTTCCCCCCTTCTCCTACTCCTACTTGGAAAGAAGGGAGTCCTACTCCCGGTGGGAGTAGGACTCCCCCCTTGGAGCGCCCTCCTTGGCCGGCCGCCTCCTCCCCCCTGGCTCCTTTATATACGGGGGCGGGGGGGCACCCCATAGACACACAAGTTGATCTACGGATCGTTCCTTAGCCGTGTGTGGTGCCCCCCTCCACCATATTCCACCTCAGTCATATCGTCGGAGAGTTTAGGTGAAGCCCTGCGCCGGTAGAAAATCATCATCGTCACCACGCCGTCGTGCTGACGGAACTCATCTCCGGAGCTTCGCTGGATCGGAGGCCGGAGATCATCATCGAGCTGAACGTGTGCTGAACTCGGAGGCCCCGTATGTTCGGTGCTTGGACCGGTCGGATCGTGAAGACGTACGACTACATCAACCGCGTTGTGTTAACGCTTCCGCTTACGGTCTACGAGGGTACATAGACGAACACTCTCCCCTCTCGTTGCTATGCCATCACCATGATCTTGCGTGTGCGTAGGAATTTTTTTGAAATTACTACGTTCCCCAACAGTGGTATCAGAGCCTAGGTTTTATGCGTTGATGTTATATGCACGAGTAGAACACAAGTGAGTTGTGGGCGATACAAGTCATACTGCTTACCAGCATGTCATACTTTGGTTCGGCGGTATTGTTGGATGAAGCGGCCCGGACCGACATTACGCGTACGCTTACGCGAGACTGGTTTTACCGCCATGCTTTGCACACAGGTGACTAGCGAGTGTCAGTTTCTCGAACTTTAGTTGAATCGAGTGTGGCTACGCCCGGTCCTTGCGAAGGTTAAAACAACACCAACTTGACAAACTATCGTTGTGGTTTTGATGCGTAGGTAAGAACGGTTCTTGCTCAGCCCGTAGCAGCCACGTAAAACTTGCAACAACAAAGTAGAGGACGTCTAAATTGTTTTTGCAGGGCATGTTGTGATGTGATATGGCCAAGAAGTGATGCTATATTTTATTGTATGAGATGATCATGTTTTGTAACCGAAGTTATCGGCAACTAGCAGGAGCCATATGGTTGTCGCTTTATTGTATGAAATGCAAACGCCCTGTAATTGCTTTACTTTATCACTAAGCGGTAGCGATAGTCGTAGAAGCAATAGATGGCGTAAACGAGAACGTTGCTACGATGGAGATCAAGGTGTCGCGCCGGTGACGATGGTGATCATGATGGTGCTTCGGAGATGGAGATCACAAGCACAAGATGATGATGGCCATATCATATCACTTATATTGATTGCATGTGATGTTTATCCTTTATGCATCTTATCTTGCTTTGATTGACGGTAGCATTTTAAGATGATCTCTCACTAAAAAATTATCAAGAAGTGTTCTCCCTGAGTATGCACCGTTGCCAAAGTTCGTCGAGCCCAGACACCACGTGATGATCGGGTGTGATAAGCTCTACGTCCATCTACAACGGGTGCAAGCCAGTTTTGCACACGCAGAATACTCAGGTTAAACTTGACGAGCCTAGCATATGCAGATATGGCCTCGGAGCACGGAGACCGAAAGGTCGAGCGTGAAAAATATAGTAGATATGATCAACATAGTGATGTTCACCATTGAAAACTACTCCATCTCACGTGATGATCGGTTATGGTTTAGTTGATTTGGATCACGTGATCACTTAGATGACTAGAGAGATGTCTGTCTAAGTGGGAGTTCTTAAGTAATATGATTAATTGAACTTAAATTTATCATGAACTTAGTCCTGGTAGTATTTTGCAAATTATGTTGTAGATCAATAGCTTGCATTGTTGCTTTCATATGTTTATTTTGATATGTTCCTAGAGAAAATTGTGTTGAAAGATGTTAGTAGCAATGATGCGGATTGGATCCGTGATCTGAGGTTTATCCTCATTGCTACACAGAAGAATTATGTCCTTGATGCACCGCTAGGTGACAAACCTATTGCAGGAGCAGATGCAAACGTTATGAACGTTTGGCTAGCTCAAAATGATGACTACTTGATAGTTTAGTGCACCATGCTTAAACGGCTTAGAATCGGGACTTCAAAGACGTTTTGAACGTCATGGACCATATGAGATGTTCCAGGAGTTGAAGTTAATATTTCCAGCAAATACCCGAGTTGAGAGATATGAGTCTCCAACAAGTTCTATAGCTAAAAGATGGAGGAGAATCGCTCAACTAGTGAGCATGTGCTCAGATTGTCTGGGTACTTCAATCGCTTGAATCAAGTGGGAGTTAATCTTCCAGATAAGATAGTGATTGACAGAATTCTCTAGTCACCATCACTAAGTTACTAGAACTTCGTGATGAACTATTTTATGCAAGGGATGACGAAAACGATTCCCGAGCTCTTCGTGATGTTGAAATCGACGAAGGTAGAAATCAAGAAAGAGCATCAAGTGTTGATGATTGATAAGACCACTAGTTTCAAGAAAAGGGCAAAGGGAAAGAAAGGGAAACTTCAAGTAGAATGGCAAACAAGTTGTCACTCCCGTGAAGAAGACCAAAGCTGGACCAAAGCCTGAAACTGAGTGCTTACACTGCAAAGGAAATGGTCACTGGAAGCGGAAATGCCCTGAATATTTGGTAGATAAGAAGGATGGCAAAGTGAACAAGGGTATATTTGATATACATGTTATTGATGTGTGCTTTACTAGTGTTTATAGTAGCCCCTGAGTATTTGATACTTGTTCGGTTGCTAAGATTAGTAACTCGAAACAGGAGTTACAGAATAAACAAAGACTAGTTGAAGGGGAAGTGACGATGAGTGTTGGAAGTAGTTCCAAGATTGATATGATCATCATCGCACACTCCCTATACTTTCGGGATTAGTGTTAAACCTAAATAAATGTTATTTGGCGTTTGCGTTGAGCATGAATATGATTTGATCATGTTTATTGCAATAGAGTTATTCATTTAAAGTCAGAGAATAATTGTTGGTCCATTTACATGAATAAAACCTTCGATGGTCAAACAGCCAATGAAAATAGTTTATTGGATCTCGATCGTAGTGATACACATATTCATAATATTGATGTCAAAAGATGCAAAGTTAATAATGATAGTGCAACTTATTTGTGGCACTGCCGTTTGGGTCATATCGGTGTAAAGCGCATGAAGAAACTCCATAAAGATGGATTTTCGGAATCACTTGGTTATGAATCATTTGATGCTTGCGAACCGTGCCTTTTGGGAAAGATGACTAAAATTCCGTTCTCCGGGACAATGGAACAAGCTACTGACTTATTGGAAATAATACATACCGATGTATGCGATCCAATGAGTGTTGATGCTCGTGGCAAGTATCGTTATTTTCTGACCTTCACAAGATGATTTGAGCAGATATGGGTATATCTACTTGATGAAACATAAGTCTGAAATAGTTGAAAGGTTCAAAGAATTTCAGAGTGAAGTAGAAAAATCATCGTAACAAGAAAATAATATTTCTGCGATCTGATCGCAGAAACGAATATTTGAGTTACGAGTTTGGTCTTCAATTAAAACTATGTGGAATAGTTTCATAGCTCATGCCACCTGGAACACCACAACGTTATGGTGTGTCCGAACGGCGTAACCGCACTTTATTAGATATGGTGCGATCTATGATGTATCTTACTGATTTACCACTATTGTTTTGGGGTTATACATTAGAGACAGCTGCATTCACGTTAAAAGGGCACCATCTAAATCCGTTGAGACGACACCATATGAACTGTGGTTTAGCAAGAAACCCAAGTTGTCATTTCTTAAAGTTTGGGGCTGTGATGCTCATGTGAAAAAGTTTCATCCTGATAAGCTCGAACCCAAATCGGAGAAGTGCGTCTTCATAGAATACCCAAAGGAAGTTGTTGGGTACACCTTCTATCACAGATCCGAAGGCAAGATATTCATTGCTAAAAATGGATCCTTTCTAGAGAAGGAGTTTCTCTCGAAAGAAGTGAGTGGGAGGAAAGTAGAACTTGATAAGGTAACTATACCTTCTCCCGAATTGGAAAGTAGTTCATCACAGAAATCAGTTCCAGTGATTCCTACACCGATTAGTGAGGAAGCTAATGATGATGATCATGAAACTTCAGATCAAGTTACTACAGAAACCTCGTAGGTCTTCCAAAGTACAGTCCGCACCAGAGTGGTACGGTAATCCTATTCTGGAAGTCATGTTACTAGACCATGATGAACCTACGAACTATGAGGAAGCGATGATGAGCCCAGATTCCACGAAATGGCTTGAGGCCATGAAATCTGAGATATGATCCATGTATGAGAACAAAGTGTAGACTTTGATTTACTTGCCCGATGATCGGTGAGTAATTAAGAATAAATGGGTCTTCTAGAGGAAGACAGACGCTGATAGTAGTGTCACTATCTACAAAGCTAGAATTGTCGCAAAAGGTTTTTGACAAGGTCAAAGTGTTGACTATGATGAGAGTTTCTCACTCGTATCTATGCTTAAGTCTGTCTGAATCATGTTAGAAATTGCCGCATTTTATGAAATCTGGCAAATGGATAGACAAAACTGCATTCCTTAATAGATTTATTTAAGAAGAGTTGTATATGATGCAACCAGAAGGTTTTGTCAATCCTAAAGGTGTTAACAAAATGTGCAAGCTCCAGCGATCCATCTATGGACTGGTGCAAGCATCTCGGAGTTGGAATATACGCTTTGATGAGTTGATCAAAGCATATAGTTTTATATAGACTTGCGGTGAAGCCTGTATTTACAACAAAGTGAGTGGGAGCACTACAGCATTTCTGATAAGTATATGTGAATGACATATTGTTGATCGGAAATAATGTAGAATTATTCTGCAAAGCATAAGGGAGAATTTGAAAGGAGTTTTTTCAAAGAAAGACCTCGGTGAAGCTGCTTACATATTGAGCATCAAGATCTATAGAGATAGATCAAGATGCTTGAAAAGTTTTTTTTAATGAGTACATACCTTGACAAGATTTTGAAGTAGTTCAAAATGGAACAGTCAAAGAAAGAGTTTCTTGCCTGTGTTACAAGGTGTGAAATTGAGTAAGACTCAAATCCTGACCACAACAGAAAATAGAAAGAGAATGAAAGTCATTCCCTATGCTTCAGTCATAGGTTCTATAAAAGTATGCCATGCTATGGACCAGACCTATTGTATACTCTGCCCTAGTTTGGCAAGGGAGTACAATAGTGATCTAGGAGTAGATCACTGGACATTGGTCAAAATTACCCTTAGTGGAATAAGGATATGTTTCTCGATTATGGAGGTGACAAAAGGTCCATCGTAAAGGGTTACGTTGATACAAGTTTTGGCACTGATCCAGATGACTCTAAGTCTTAATCTGGATACATATTGAAAGTGGGAGCAATTAGCTAGAGTAGCTCCGTGCAGAGCATTGTAGACATAGAATATTTGCAAAATACATACGGCTCTGAATGTGACAGACCCGTTGACTAAACTTCTCTCACAAGCAAAACATGATCATACCTTAGTACTCTTTGGGTGTTAATCACATAAGCGATGTGAACTAGATTATTGACTCTAGTAAACCCTTTGGGTGTTGGTCACATGACGATGTGAACTATGGGTGTTAATCATATACAGATATGAATATTGGTGTTAAATCACATGGTGATGTGAACTAGATTATTGACTCTAGTGCAAGTGGGAGACTGAAGGAAATATGCCCTAGAGACAATAATAAAGTTATTATTTATTTCCTTATTTCATGATAAATGTTTATTATTCATGCTAGAATTGTATTAACCGGAAACATGATACATGTGTGAATACATAGACAAACTTAATGTCACTAGTATGCCTCTACTTGACTAGCTCATTAATCAAAGATGGTTATGTTTCCTAACCATAGACATGTGTTGTCATTTGATTAACGGGATCACATCATTAGAAGAATGATGTGATTGACTTGACCCATTCCGTTAGCCTAGCACTTGATCGTTTAGTATGTTGCTATTGCTTTCTTCATGACTTATACAAAGTTCCTGCAACTATGAGATTATGCAACTCCCGTTTACCGGAGGAACACTTTGTGTGCTACCAAACGTCACAACATAACTGGGTGATTATAAAGGTGCTCTATAGGTGTCTCCGAAGGTACATGTTGGGTTGGCATAATTCGAGATTAGGTTTTGTCACTCCGATTGTCGGAGAGGTATCTCTGGGCCCTCTCGGTAATACTCATCTCCTAAGCCTTGCAAGCATTGTAACTAATGAGTTAGTTATAAGATGATGTATTAATGAACGAGTAAAGAGACTTGCCGGTAATGAGATTGAACTAGGTATTGGATACCGACGATCAAATCTCGGGCAAGTAACATACCGATGACAAAGGGAACAACGTATGTTGTTATGCGGTTTGACCGATAAAGATCTTCGTAGAATATGTAGGAACCAATATGGACATCCAGGTCCGGCTATTGGTTATTGACCGAGAATAGTTCTAGGTCATGTCTACATAGTTCTCGAACCCGTAGGGTCCGCACGCTTAACGTTACGATGACAGTTTTATTATGAGTTTATAAGTTTTGATGTACCGAAGGTTGTTCGTAGTCCCGGATGTGATCACGGACATGACGAGGAGTCTCGAAATGGTCGAGACATAAAGATCGATATATTGGAAGCCTATATTTGGACATCGGAATCGTTCCGGGTGAAATTGGCATTTTACCGGAGTACCGGGAGGTTACCGGAACCCCCCGGGGGGTTATTGGGCCTACATGGGCCACGAGGGAGAAGAGGGAAGGAGCCAGGAGGGGCCGCGCGCCCCTCCCCCTCCTAGTCCGAATAGGACAAGGGAAGGGGGCGGCGCCCCCCCCCCCATTCCTTCCCCTCTTCCTCCTCTTTCCCCCCTTCTCCTACACCTACTTGGAAAGAAGGGAGTCCTACTCTCGGTGGGAGTAGGACTCCCCCCTTGGCGCGCCCTCCTTGGCCGGCAGCCTCCTCCCCCCAGGCTCCTTTATATACGGGGGTGGGGGGGCACCCCATAGACACACAAGTTGATCTACGGATCGTTCCTTAGCCGTGTGCGGTGCCCCCCTCCACCATATTCCACCTCGGTCATATCGTCGCGAAGTTTAGGCGAAGCCCTGCGCCGGTAGAACATCATCATCGACACCACGCCGTCGTGCTGACGGAACTCATCTCCCGAGCTTTGCTGGATCGGAGGCCGGAGATCGTCATCGAGCTGAACGTGTGCTGAACTCGGAGGCCCCGTACGTTCGGTGCTTGGATCGGTCGGATCGTGAAGACGTACGACTACATCAACCGCGTTGTGTTAACGCTTCCGCTTACGGTATACGAGGGTACATAGACGAACACTCTCCCCTCTCGTTGCTATGCCATCACCATGATCTTGCGTGTGCGTAGGAAATTTTTTGAAATTACTACGTTCCCCAACAGTTGTGGCGAGGAAGGATCTGGTGGCGTCGACGGCGGCTCCGGTGGCGTTGACGAGGCCGCACGGCTCCGTGGCGTTGGGGGCGGCTCCGGTGGCGTCGACGGCGCACGGCTCTGGTGGCATCGACGTCGGCAGGAGACGGCGGCGAAGTGGGGCGACGGCGAATCGGGGAGACGGCGGCAAGCGGGGTGGGTTGAGGGATTTGGGGGAGAAGTGGTGGCCGGGGGGAAACGGTTTTTTGGTTAAGTCAAACTTAGCGGTAGCGCGTTTTGTAAAACGCGCTATAGCTAAGATAGCTATAGCGGTTTTTACAAAACGCGCTGCTGCTATAGCTATGTAATTTTCTTCCATTTCTTAATTTCCTTTTCTGTTTCTATAGCGGGGGTCTAGGACACGTGCTGCAGCTACGTTAGCTATAGCGCCTCTTACGAACACACGCTACTGCTATGCCTTCCTCCGTTTTTTCGCTTTTTCCATTATTTTGCTTTACATTTTATTTTTTTCCTTTCTCCTTTTTCTATTTCTTTCATTTTAATTTACTTTTCTATTTGTTTTTCATCTTATTTTATTTCCGTTAGTAGTAGCGCTCTTCTTAGGAAACGCGCGGCTACTTATGCCCTAGCAGTAGCGCGCTTCTTCCAAGCCCACTACTGCTATGCGTAGCCTATCATTCTAGCAATGGGAATATTAGTAGTAGCGCTTTTGCCACTACACGCGCTACTGCTAAGGTTGTATCTGTAGCACGGTTTTTTTCTCAAATGCTACTGCTATCTAGCACTAGCGCCCTTTTTTGACCCGCGCTGTTGCTAAATTTCTATGTATAAGGTTTTCCCTAGTAGTGTAATGGTGGGCCGTCTTAGGAGGAAAGGCGTGAGGAATATTTCCCTTACAAGGAATCAAGACCCAGACTAGTATCCGGCTTGTATTAGAAGATAGACTAGTCCTAATCCTGGTAGGACTCCACATGTAACCCGCCCCTCCAACTTATATAAGGAGGGGCAGGGCACCCCAAGAGGGATACGCGAAATAATCTCTAAGGCTAGATACAACAAAGGGGAGCCGGCTTATACAGCAACTCTCTCCTGAGCATAATGAGACCTAGCCTGAAACAACATGTAGGGCTATTACCTGATGATGTTTCCCGAGTCCCGAAGCTGTCTAAACCCTTGTCTTGTGTGTTAACTCGCCTCGCGTCTCTCGATTCCAATCAACCCCGTTCAGGCCACTACCTAATTGTGTTGGCCTCACGACAAGTCCTCACACTAGGACATCTGCCATGACAAATCTACGACAGTTCGTGCCCACCGTGGGGCCTGCGCACGGTGGTGTTGAGTTCTTGGAGGGCGCACTTTTGGGATCGAGAAGCTCGCGATTGATCAGATAAAGAAGAATTGGAGAAGAAGTTAAGGTTGCATCGCGCGTCGCCGCATGCACTTGAGATCCGGCGATTTGAAGCCAGATCAATTTTTGAAGCGTGTTCCTGAGACGACGGAGTTCACCGCAGAGTTGATCCGTGCTATGACTTGTGTTCGAATCAGAAGGATTGACTGAAAGTTGCGGTTGTTCCATGCATCAAGGAAATAAGAAGCGATCTACTCCACGCATCAAGGGGTATTAAGAAAAGGAAAAGGAAAAGGGTCCCGATAACTGCCACACGTGTGGTGTATCGGGTAGTTGTGCCACACGCCTCGTGTGGCATGGACAGCAACCAGCCCACACACCTACGTGTGGGCAAAAACAACTAATGCCCACACACCTCTTTTTTTCCCTTTCGAACCCTTTCACACGCGTGCGTGTGGGCGAAGTTGATAACGCCCACATGCCCGTATGTCAGGCCTCGTACCCTCCTGGTCCCGCACGCCACGCGTGACGCCCACTGCGTGCCTGCAGTTGCCATGGTCCAGACCCTCGTCCATGTTCGTTTAACTGCAGTTGCCATGTCGCTGAACTACGGTTGCCATGTCGGACAACTGCAGTTGCCATGTTTGCTCAACTGCAGTTGCCATGTATGGTCTGATCTAATGTAGTTAGCATGATTTCATAACTTTAGGAGTTGCCACATACTAACACTAGGCAGCTGGGAGAGTTGCCATGTGCTCACAAGCATGCTAGAGCAGTTGCCATGTAAAAAGGAAGAGTTGCCATCTGCTTACGTGCACGTTAGGGCAGTCGTGTACCCTGCAAAAACACATGGCAACTCGGGTAAAAAAAGAGTGTTGCCACCTGCTTATAAAGCACACTAGGGGTAGTTGCCATGTGCGCTGCGAAAACACATGGCGACTAGCAGCTTGGGTGTGGGAGAGGAGACGGGCGTGTGGGTGAGATGGCAAATGCCCACACACTACTAGGGAAAAGCCTAGCAGCAGCGCGGGTTTTTGGCCTATCAGTAGCGCAGGCAGGAGCGCTACTGATAAGGCGCTACAGCTAATGCTTACCAATAGCGCGTTTGGACCCACGCTACTACTAAATTGACTTAGTAGAAGCGCCTCTTCAGAACATCGCTACTGCTAATTAGTAGTAGCGCTTCTCCTCTCCCGCGCTACTACTATTATTTAGTATTTTATTTCTTTTCTTTTTCGTGTTGTATTCATACACCTTTACACAAGTTTTCATACAACAGGAATTTAGAGATTGTTTTTACATCATAATGAGTTATTACATCATGGGGTGAAAGAACCGTGGACTAGTTTCAAGTGGATGTCCATCCACTTGAAACTAATTCGCGGTTCTTTCACCAATGATATAATAATATCATCATCATCATCATCATATCATTAACAACTTATCATCATAATACATCATTTTCATATAACACCTCCTCAAGATCATCGTTTTCATCATTGACATCACATAACACCTCCTCAAGATCATCATTATCAACTCTAACACATGCATTACCACATAATAAACATATTGTACCTCATAGGACCTATTACATTCGATTAAGACCTACTACATTTTCTAAGGTAAAATAGCAAAAAACAAGATAGCCCCTGACTCTCCATTATGGAGAATGGAGATTAGCCTGTCTCCAATTCTTGCCTTTCGCTGAATGTTACTTCCAAGAACCTCCTTGCGAATGTCCATACATTTCTTCCATTCTTTGATGATCATGTGTTCACGGGTTTTAGAAATCCGATATGCACAGGTGAGCTCCGTAGATTTACCTGGCAGTATGTTCAGGACTGAGAGGCGACCATGCAGAGACATCAGATGAGGCACACAATCCATCAGGATTTTTTGTTGAAAAACATAATAATAACTTCGTAGTTAGCAATGATGTACTAGTTTTAGAAGTATGCAAAAGATGCACGGATGTTGTAATAGTAAAAAATCTTACCAGGGTATCTCCAGAGAAGTTATCGTGGTTCAACACATGCACTAGTGGCACGTATTCACCATAATTTGGAGGAGTTCGATAATAGTCATTGTAATTCTCAAGAAGAGTACAAAATGTGATCAGATGATTTTTCTCCTTATACGTTAATTCAGTGCCATCAGTGTAGTGGGTTTTATCTACCATCTTCCGCACAGTCTTTGAAGAATCAAAATAAGCTGTCAATGGAAATAAGCTATCAACTATTTTGAAATAAACAATATAAATTAGTTAATAACTATGTTTGAGAAACTCACATAGCGGTACAATCGGAAGCGTATCAACAAGGACCCAAATGTCCATATTGTCTTCCTCGCTGTCAGGATCACAAAGATCCATGGTGACAATCATACCCTCATAAAAACCATACATTTTGCAAAGTGCTTCCCAATTTTGGCAACAAAAATGGATTACGCTCTGAGCATTGCACAGATTTACTTCAAAATCCATATCATGATGGGTCCTTAGGTGTATTTTCTTTGTTTCGAAATTTTCATGGTCTTCAAAACCCATCCACTCCAAGACATAGCGTCTTGCATGGCATGGGATAAGCTAGTCGAATTGTAAAATATGAAAATTAGACGTTGAAATAGTTGAAGTCATGCTTAATTACTAAAAAACACTTGTCGTTGTTGCGTACCGTTTCACAATCGAAGGTCTCCTCGAGCTTAATGCTGAAGCGCCGATCTTCGTCCAACCGAACGAACCTGTCGCACATACCTCGATCGTCGTGGCACCAGCTACACTCCCCCGGGAGACCGTTGTCGTCCGAGTACGACATTTCCTACAATCATAATTCAAAGATTAAACTTGTACATATTCTAGCACAAGTCATGCCAGAAGTCACGACAAAATCCGGCATGACCTTTGCTAAAAAAGGACATATCGAGCGCCTCAAATTTGCCGGAACGAAAATTAATCAACACTCCGGCAAAACATAGGCCACTCAGAGATGTAAACTGAACATGAACGTCCACTTGGGCAACCACATATCCTATTTGAGCAACAACACAAGATATACAAGGATATTTGGCTGGTCTCACCTCGATGTCGGAGGGGGTCGGTGACTGGGACGATGGCGGGGATGTCGGAGGGGGTCGGTGACGGGGACGACGGTGGTCACCTGAAACCATATAAGTTATCACTAATACAAACTGAATAAATGCTTAAACTAAAAAATAACAACAAATATGACATGTTCAACTAGTTTTATTAATTCAACTAGTTCTTACTAAATATAAACTTACTATAAATGAAAAAAACTAGTTCTTTCTAAAAATAAAGTAGTTCAACTAGTTATATTAATTATCTTACTAAAAATACATTAGTTCTATTAATTCAACTAGTTCAACTAGTTTATTAATTTACTTACTAAACTAGTTCAACTACAACTAAAGTAGTTCAACTACCACTACTACTACTAAAAATCTAGTACTAACTAAGCAACATCTAGTACTAGCTATGAACCCTAAATTA
>NC_057813.1:638989649-639015063 GCF_018294505.1 Triticum aestivum
ACCACTACTACTACTAAAAATCTAGTACTAACTAAGCAACATCTAGTACTAGCTAACCCTAAATTAACATCTACTACTACTAAATCTAGTACTAACTAGTGGCAGGGGGTGGGGGCGACGGAGAGGTAGCTAGGGGCGGCGAGGTCGAGGGCGGTTGGAGGAGGGCTGCCGGCGGAGGAGGGAGGAGGGGCGGCCGCAGGCGGAGGGAGGAGGGCGGCGGCGGAGGAGGGAGGGGCGGCCGCAGGCAGAGGGAGGATGTGCGAGGAGGATGGAGGAGGGAGGAGGGACGGAAGGAGGGGAGTACCTCGGCGGCGGACGGACGAAGGCGGCGGCGGCGGCGACGCACGACGACGATTACGCGAGCGAGAGTGAGAGTGTGAGTGAGAGGGCCGGTCGCGCGCGTGGGGATAAGGTAGGGATAGTTGTAGTGCGTTTGCCAAAACGCTCTACAGCTAGTCTGAATAGCAGCACAGCTGTTTAGTAAAGTGCGCTACTGCTATAACTAGCAGGGGGGCGAGGTCATGGCAACTATAGCAGTAGCGCTGTATGCGGTGGATGCGCTACTGCTATTTTCCTGTCAGCAGCGCGTTTTGACGACATGCCTGCTGCTAAATAGCAGTAGCGTGGTATTTTGAACAGCGCTGCTGGTAAGATTCTGTGTATAGGCTTTTCCCTAGTAGTGACACACTAGCCCTTGTGTGTGCATGCAAAGTGGCGTGTGGCGCGAACTACTGAACGCCCACACACCGGCCCCTCCGTGTGGTAAAACGGACGTGTGGGCGACCTCTCTCACACACCACACACGCGAGTTGTCCTACGTGGCATACAAAATCAGCTAATTCATGCCAAGATTTGTGCAGAAGTTACTGGACGGTGATGGAGACGTGTGGGTGAGTTGGCTAATGCCCACACGTGTGGGCATTAACATTTCCGAAGGAAAAAAGAGAAGGGGAGGCCACGACCTGGAAGACACAGAAATGAATAGTCAAACCGACAACGACCAGGAGGGGCACGGGGACAGGGGATCGACTCCAACTCTGCCGCCTCACCGTCCCGCCTCCGTGGCTGGGCTCCGCCCACGCCGGTGTACCTCCGAGCCGCCTCCCTCCGTCTGCAAGTCAACGCCGCCACTTCGCTCATCCCCGCGGAGCCGCTATCACCTCTGTGGTCAGCCACGACTACCTCGTCCTCTGCCGCTGCACCTTGAGCCGCCAGGGGCTTCCTCATCTGCAGCCGTCGTAGCGAGGGTGCCCTCTGTCTCTGTCTGACCCGCCCCAGCCTTTGCAGCAGTCATCGGCCTTGCGCCAAGCTGCCGCGGCCGCGTGGCCCCGTCTCGACACCGTGGCCCACCCTCAAACGACGTGGCTCGCCTTCGCCAGCGCAGCCTCGTTTCAATGCCATGACCTGCCTTCAAACGCCATGGCCTGCCTTGAGCCAGACCGCTTACTTCCGTTGAACCACCACTGCCTCCACAGGTCTCTTCCTAAGCTGGCGTTCCGAGTCGTTTATCAGCCGCTGCTGATTTGACCCACCGTCGGCCGATGTGGATTCGAGTCGGTCTTGCTCTGAGCCGCCGCCCTCGCTACGCGCTGCCACCGCTACCGTAACCTGCTGCAGTCGTTGCGCCGCACCTCAAGCCGGCTGCCTATGCCGTTGTACTTCGAGCCGAGCAGATTTTTGATCTCTTTGAAGAGTCACCTGGCAAGCTGCTGCACAAGTTGAATGCCAAGTCCCAAAACCTTAAGTTCAACGATGACACTTTTGCTATTTTGATTGAGAAAGGTCTGAGACCAATCATTGTTGGTGGCACGGCAAGTTGGCTGCCCCTCGACCAAAAAATTTGTGTACGTATATACGTGGGCTAGACATGCGATGTTCATCAATTAAACTACTTGAGTGCTAGCCTGAGAAGCTAGCTAGCTTTGCAAGTACAAATATGAAGCAGTGCAAGACAATTCTGAAAAGGCTTCACCCCAAAGTCGCCATCGCCTCTGTGTTGAGCCGCTGCGGTCGTGTTGAGCCGCCTTTGCCATATTGAGCCGTCGGGGGCTATATTGAGTTGCTGGTCTGCCTGAGCCACCTTTGTCGCATTGAACGGATTATCCGTCATCCGAACAAATCAGGTGATATCTATCCAAGTTTGTTCTATTAGCACATATTATTTTTTGTCAAAAAGCAGTTTATCTTTGCCTTGGTCTGCAATATTGTTTATGCAGGACAATTGTTCACTGCAAGAGCAATGACCTGTCATGGATGTATAGCTCGCGCCATCATTATCATGCGCCAGCATCTGACTGTGCCATGATGCTCGATGAATATATGTGCAAACCGCCGCTTTACGGTCCAATTTACATCAACATGACGCAGTTGACTAGTCTGCCCGTGCTGGCTTACAATGCCGCGGCCGGCTCATTTGTCTGCTCCCGCGGCCGATTCAGCCATGATTGATTTCAGCTTCACCGTGCTGATCATCAACTCTGCGGTGGATATTTTCTGGCCTAACATATCAGGTGAAATCCATCCAGTGTTTTTATATTACATATTGCTTTCTTTAAAAGAGCAATTACTTTGGCTTGCAAATTCTCCAATGAAGGAGAAGTTGTCTACTGCAAAAGGGACTATTATATCACTGAGCTGTTGAATGACTCATACCGGTTATATCAAGGTTAAATATGCAGAATCTCAAGCCAACTCCTCGAGTGTCTTGAGACACAAGGGCTACAATGACACGACTCAGCAAATCTTGCCAGTTCCAGCAGATTCAAGAGCTCCGGGTCATTGGAGGGAAGATAACCCGGTCCTGGAGGTTACTGCTATATTGATGAAAATTTAAAGGCCGTCGGAAAATTTCTGGCTTAAAATGAAGGATTCTGGTTTAAAATCTGGCTCAAGGGAAAACCGTCTCTCACAAAGCATTGAAGCTCTCAATATCCGGTTTGAAATTCTGGTTCAAAAAGAATTCATCTCTCGCAAGTTCAAGTCTCAGAAAAATTAAAGGTTGCCAAAGAGAACTTGCTGCCATGATGCGCGGTTCAAACATGGGTATCCTGCCTTATGGCCTCATCTTATTATGGTCACTTGGGGGCTTCCTGCTAACTGAGCATAGCTATGCTTACCCTCTTGATCCGTCTTGTACGCCTTGATTACAGATAACATGGGGGCTTCCTGCTCATTGAGCATAGCTATGACTACCCTACGGATCCAACTTGTATGCCTTGATTACAAGTAGCTTGGGCATTTTTCTGCCCAAGTTGAATTGTTACCAAAGAGAAGTTGCTGTAGTGTGTAGTTCAAACATAGGTAACCTGCCTTGATGGCTTGTTAAAAATTACTTGGGGGCTTCCTGCTCATTGAGCATAGCTATGACTACCCTATTGGTCCAGCTTGTACGCCTGGAATGAAATATTACTTGGGGGCTCTTTGTTAAATGGACAAGAGCTTTGATGACCCTTGTAGTAGGCTTGGAAGCCAGGTGTATTCACCTAAAAATCCGGGTTATCCTGCCTTTTTAAGTCTACCACTCCTCCCAGGTAATCCTGGAATGACTCGTCATACTCTTGACGGTCAATCTTATACAGACCCTGAACTTGTCAAAGTTAAAACGACGATTGGTCATGTGAGGCCCGGCTTACAAGGTTGAATGAAGGTTTAACTCAATGGATGTGCGGCCCTTGAAAAGCACTTGACTTGAAGGCTTGGCAGCCTGCGAAAGCCTTGTTTTTTGATTTACATTTGATTTGAACATTTTTTGAGGTTCATCTCTTGTGACATGTTTGAAAACTGATGAGGGCTATGTTGCCTTATGGTTCATATATGAATCTATCCGGAGTTTATTAACCCGGTCTGGCTTTGGATGTTAAAGTCGCCAGTGTGTGATGATTATGCACTTGGAGTTCTGCACTCTAGGTTTTGGGATGTTACCCTTTGCTGCATCTGGCAATGTAAGCCGGCAGTATGAATAAATTGAATAGAGCACTGTGCTCTAAATCTTTGGGTTGTTACCCTTACTGCATATGGCGCTGTAAGCCAGCAGTATGAACTGATTTCACAGGCGATGTAGCCTTGATTATATGACTCAGCATTGAACATCTTTGGGTTTGATAACCCGCCCTGATGGGAGACTTTAAGTCGCCAGGATATTTTTCCTTGAGCAATCAAAATGATGACATTTCATGATTCCAGGTTGATACTGGCCCTGGATTATAATTATCATGGCATCACCACAGTATTAGTCTTCAGGTATGTCTTTCAATAATGGTATGAATATTTTGGGTTTGATAACCCGCCCTGGCTATGGACTTTAAGTCGCTAGTATAATTTGGATTGCGCAATTGGCAATGTAAGACAGCAGTATAAATCAATCCTACATGTATATTTTCCTAGTTATACGAATATGCGAGGTTTGATAACCCGCCCTAGCTTTTAACTTTAAGTTGCCAGCATGTTTAGGCTTGAATGGCCTTAATGCTAGTCTTTTCCATAATTGCATAAGACTATATTATGTTTGGGTTGTTACCCGCCCTGGCTTGACGTTAAGTCCCAGGGCATATGTTGTTTAAACTCTATGCAGGATTTACAAAGCTATGACTTACATAAATGATTAAGTTCAAGCCCATCATCAAAAATTGAAATTGGTGTTTCAAAAGGGTTATAAATTATTGATTTTCACAAAGGCTATTGACACGTCTCCAACGTATCTATAATTTTTGATTGTTCCATGCTATCATATTACCCGTTTTGGATGTTTATGGGCTTTACTTTTCACTTTTATATCATTTTTGGGACTAACCTACTAACCGGAGGATCAGCCCGAATTCCTGTTTTTTTGCCTAAGTGTTTCAAAGAAAAGGAATATCAAACGGAGTCCACACGGAATGAAACCTTCGGGAGCGATCTTTTTGGAACAAACATGATCCAGAGGACTTGGAGTGGAAGTCAAGAAACAAGCGAGGCGACCACGAGGGTGCCCGGCGCGCCCCCCACCCTCGTGGGCCCCTCAAGCGTCCACCGACCTACTTCTTCCTCCTATATATACCCATGTACCCTGAAAACATTAGAGGCGACCATGAAAAACTATTTCCACCGCCATAACCTTCTGTATTCATGAGTTCCCATCTTGGAGCCTTCGCCGGCGCTCTACCGGAGGGGAATCAACCATGGAGGGCTTCTACATCAACACCATAGCCTCTCCGATGAGTTGTGAGTAGTTTACCATAGACCTTCGGGTCCATAGTTATTAGCTAGATGGCTTCTTCTCTCTCTTTGAATCTCAATACAAAGTTCTCCTCGATCTTCTTGAGATCTATTCGATGTAACTCTTTTTGCGGTGTGTTTGTCGAGATCCAGTGAATTGTGGATTTATGATCAAGTTTATCTATGAGAAATATTTGGATCTGCTCTGAATTCTTTTATGTGTGATTAAATTATCTTTGCAAGTCTCTTGAAATTATCAGTTTGGTTTGGCCTACTAGATTGATCTTTCTTGCAATGGGAGAAGTGCTTAGCTTTGGGTTCAATCTTGCGGTGTCCTTTCCCAGTGACAGCAGGGGCAGCAAGGCACGTATTGTATTGTTGCCATCGAGGATAGAAAGATGGGGTTTATATCATATTGCATGAGTTTATCCCTCTACATCATGTCATCTTTCTTAATGCGTTACTCTGTTCTTTATGAACATAATACTCTAGATGCATGCTGGATAGCGGTCGATGTGTGGGGTAATAGTAGTAGATGCAGGCAGGAGTCCGTCTACTTGTCACGGACGTGATGCCTATATACATGATCATGCCTAGATAATCTCATAATTATTCCCTTTTCTATCAATTGCTCGACAGTAATTTGTTCACCCACCATAATACTTATGCTATCTTGAGAGAAGCCACTAGTGAAACCTATGGCCCCGGGTCTATGTTTTATCGTATAAGCTTTCAATATACTTTTATTGGCATCTTTACTTTTCCAATCTATATTATAAAATACCAAAAATATATTTATCTTATCATATTATCTCTATCAGATCTCACTTTCACAAGTGGTCGTGAAGGGATTGACAACCCCTTTATTGCGTTGGTTGCGAGTTCTTGTTTGTTTGTGTAGGTGCGTGGGACTTTTGAGGAGCCTCCTACTGGATTGATACCTTGGTTCTCAAAAACTGAGGGAAATACTTACGCTACTATTGCTGCATCACCCTTTCCTCTTCAAGGAAAACCAACGCAAGCTCAAGACATAGCAAGAAGGATTTCTGGCGCCGTTGTCGGGGAGGTCTTCGCTCAAGTCAAGACATACCAAGTACCCATCACAAACTCATCTCCCTCGCATTTACATTATTTGCCATTTGCCTCTCGTTTTCCTCTCCCCCACTCCACCCTTGTCATTTTATTCGCCCTCTCTTTCTCAATCTCCTCTCTCTTTTTCGTTTGCCTTCCCGTTGCCATGGCCGAATCAAAAAGAACTAAGGGTCCTTTCCAGGGTTTTAGTACCTTGGATAGTCCATCTATCCTCTCTAAGCTCTTAAATAATGATGCTATGGAAAGACCCACCAGGGTCACCGATGAGAGCTTGAATAATTTTGATAAAGATGACTCCAGAATTTTTTGCTATTTACTTGATGAATCTTTAAAAGATGCGTGGGATAGGTTATTAAGGATTCGGGCTAGCTATGTGCCACAATTTCAAATTGAAGTTTACCTAAAAAGTTTCTATGTCAGCTTACCCGCTTCTTTCAAGCAAGTTCTAGATTCTATTTTTGAAAAAGGTTTTATTAATGAGGATTCTATAGACACCTATGAAAAAATGAAAACTATATTTGGGCACCCTATGAATGATAAGGTTGAATCTACCACTCTCTTATGCTTTTATCAAAATGAAATTATCAAAGAGATGAAGGCTAGCTTAGATGCAAATTTCTGTAATGTGCTTAATCTGACTTCATCCATTAATGGCAATGTGCTTTCCCTAAATAGAAGAATTAATGCCATAGAAAGGAAATCCCCTCTTTCCTTTTCGAATGCCAAAGATGGCACTACTTAGATCTATCCTCGCTTTTATGCCTGGCTAGGGGCGTTAAACGATTGCGCTAGTTGGGAGGCAACCCAATTTTTTTTTTGCTTCTGTTTTAGTAATAAATTTTGCATCTACCTTCTGTTTAGATGTGTTTTTATGTTTTAATTACTGTTTGTGCCAAGTAGAACCTATAGGATAACCTATGGTGATAGTTGATTTGATTCTGCTGAAAAACAAAAACTATGCATGCACGAAAATAAATTTAGTAATTCAGAGAAACATGCTTTTGCGTTGATTATTTTTGCTGTAGATCAATAGAAAAATTTCCCAGGACTTCCTATTTTTGTAGGATATTTAGAGTTCCAGAAGTATTCGAGAGTTACAGATTGCTATAGATTGTTCTGTTTTTGACAGATTCTGTTTTTCGTGTGTTGTTTGCTTATTTTGATGCATCGATGGCTAGTATGTAGGGGTATGAACCATAGATAAGTTGGAATACAGTAGGTTTAACACCAATATCAATAAAGAATGAGTTCATTACAGTACCTTATGTGGTGGTTTTTCTTTCTTGCACTAATGGAGCTTATGAGATTTCCTGTTGAGTTTTGTGTTGTGAAGTTTTCAAGTTTTGGGTAAAGATTTGATGGACTATGGAATAAGGATTGGCAAAAGCCTAAGCTTGGGGATGCCCATGGCAACCCAAGATAATCAAGGATAACCAAAAGCCTAAGCTTGGGGATGCCCCGGAAGGCATCCCCTCTTTCGTCTTCGTCTATCGGTAACTTTACTTGGAGCTATATATTTATTCGCCACATGATATGTGTTTTGCTTGGAGCGTCTTGTATGGTATTAGTCTTTGATTTTTAGTTTACCACAATCATCCTTGTTGTACACACCTTTTGGGAGAAACCCACTTGATTGGAACTTATTAGAATACTCTATGTGCTTCACTTATATCTTTTGAGCTAGATAGTTTTGGTCTAGTGCTTCACTTATATCTTTTAGAGCACGGCAGTGGTTTAATTTTGTAGAATTTGTTGATCTCTCATGTTTCACTTATATTATTTTGAGAGTCTCTTAGAACAGCATGGTATTTGCTATGGTTATAAAATTGGTCCAAGAATGATGGGCATCCAAGTTGGGTATAATAAAAAACTATCATAGGAAGTGAATTGGATGCTATGATCAATTTGATACTTGATAATTGTTTTGAGATATGGAGGTAGTGATATTAAAGTCATGCTAGTTGGGTGATTATGAATTTAAAGAATGCTTGTGTTGAAGTTGGCAAGTCCCGTAGCATGCATGTATGGTAAAAGTTGTGTAACAAATTTATTGCATGAGGTGCTCTTTTGATTGCCTTCCCTTGAGTGGAGATCGGCGACGCGCGATGGTTAACTCATACCAACCTCCCCCCTAGGAGCATGCGTAGTAGTACTTTGATTCGAGGGCTAATAAAGCTTTTGCAATAAGTATATGAGTTCTTTATGACTAATGTTGAGTCCATGGATTATACGCACTTTTACCTTTCCATCATTGCTAGCATGTTCGGTACCGTGCATTGCCCTTTCTCACCTTGAGAGTTGATGCAAACTTCGCCGGTGCATCCAAACCCCGTGATAGATACACTCTATCACACATAATCCTCCTTATATCTTCCTCAAAACAGCCACCATACCTACCTATCATGGCATTTCCACAGCCATTCCGAGATATATTGCCATGCAACTTTCCACCGTTCCTTTCCGTTTTTTCATGACACACATCATCATTGTCATATTGCCTTGCATGATCATGTAGTTGACATCGTATTTGTGGCAAAGCCACCATGCATAATTTTTCATACATGTCACTCTTGATTCATCGCCCATCCTGGTACACCGCCGGAGGCATTCATATAGAGTCATATCTTGTTCTAGGTTTGAGTTGTAATTCATGAGTTGTAAATAAATAGAAGTGTGATGATTATCATTATTAGAGTATTGTCCCCAAATAAAAAAAAGGCCAAAGAAAAAAAAGAAAAAAAAAGAAAGGCCACAAAGAAAAAAAGAAAAGGGGCCAAAGAAAAAAAAAGAAAAAGAAAATAAAAAGGGGGCAATGTTACTATCCTTTTCCACACTTGTGCTTCAACGTAGCACCATGTTCTTCATATAGAGAGTCTCATATGTTGTCACTTTTATATACTAGTGGGAATTTTTCATTATCGAACTTGGCTTGTATATTCCTACAATGGGCTTCCTCAAAATGCCCTAGGTCTTCATGAGCAAGCAAGTTGTATGCACACCCACTTAGTTTTTTTTGTTGAGCTTTAATACATTTATAGCTCTAGTGCATCCGTTGCATGGCAATCCCTACTCCTCATGTTGACATCAATTGATGGGCATCTCCATAGCCCGTTGATTAGCCTCGTCAATGTGATACTTTCTCCTTTTTTGTCTTCTCCACACAACCTCCATCATCATATTCTATTCCACCCATAGTGCTATATCCATGGCTCAGGCTCATGTATTGCGTGAGAGTTGAAAAAGGCTGAAGCGCATTAAAAAGTATGAACCAATTGCTTGGCTGAAACTGGGGTTGTTCTTGATGGGAGTATTTTGTGTGATGAAAATGAAACATAGCCTAACTATATGATTTTGTAGGAATGAACTTTCTTTTGCCATGTTATTTTGAGAAGACATGATTGCTTTGATTATTATGCTTGAAGTATTGCTATTTCTTATGTCAATATGAACTTTTATTTTGAATCATTTGGATCTGAACATTCATGCCACAAAAAAGAAAATTACATTGAGAATTATGCTAGGTAGCATTCCACATCAAAAATTCTATTTTTATCATATACCTACTCGAGGACGAGCAGGAATTAAGCTTGGGGATGCTTGATACGTCTCCAACGTATCTATAATTTTTTATTGTTCCATGCTATCATATTACCCGTTTTGGATGTTTATGGGCTTTACTTTACACTTCTATATCATTTTTGGGACTAACCTACTAACCGGCGGCCTAGCCTGAATTGCTGTTTTTTTGCCTATTTAAGTGTTTCGAATAAAAGGAATATCAAACGGAGTCCAAACGGAATGAAACCTTCGGGAGCAATCTTTTTGGAACAAATGTGATCCAGAGGACTTGGAGTGGAAGTCAAGAAACAAGCGAGGCGACCACGAGGGTGCCCGACGCGCCCCCTAGGGCTGGGAGCTCCCCCCCCCACCCCCGTCGGCCCCTTGAGCGTCCACCGACCTACTTCTTCCTCCTATATATACCCATGTACCCTGAAAACATCACAGGAGACCACAAAAAACTATTTCCACCATTGTAACCTTCTGTATCTGCGAGATCCCATCTTGGAGCCTTCGCCGGCGCGCCGCCGGAGGGGGAATCGACCACGGAGGGCTTCTACATCAACACCATAGCCTCTCCGATGAGTTGTGAGTAGTTTGCCACAGACCTTCGGGTCCATAGTCATTAGCTAGATGGCTTCTTCTCTCTCTTTGAATCTCAATACAAAGTTCTCCTCGATCTTCTTGGAGATTGTCGGGGGTTGGGTGCGACATGTGCCAAAGGATGGCTTATCATGGTGGGAGCGAGTAGAACGTCCCCGGTGCCCGGAAGCGGGATGAAGCGTAGACACGAATGCCGACGTACTTTACCCAGGTTCAGCACTCTCCTAGGAGGTAACACCCCTAGTCCTGCTCTGCGGGGTCTTCGCATGATCAATAAAGGCACACGTGATACAAAGTTGCTCCTTGAGCTGTATGCTAGAGGAAGGAGAAGGCAAGGCTAGCTCTCTCCTGCCCTAGGAATGTGGCTAGGTCTAATGGGGTGGGAACCCTTTGCATGGGTGCCCTGGGGGGTTTATATAGGCCTACCCCCTAGGGGTACAACGGTAATCTAGCTAACTGCTGTGCCCGGCTGTCAGTGTCTCCAGCCTCCGGCTTCTCCGCCGACTACTGGGGCCTGCCGCCTGGTAGGCCCCGCCGACTGGTCTGGTATGGAGCCGACAGGCCGCCTCCGCCGCTGGCGGGTCTGGTTGGTGGCTACTTACTGTAGCCGTGCTGCTAATGGCGCGAGCTTGGTCAGCTCAGTGTGGCTACAGTCCCGCCACCTGGTGGGAGATCACTGTAGCCACACCTAGTCTCATCAGGTTAATGGTGCACGGGCCTCGAGAGAGGGGACGGCCGCCTGCTAGAGGTCGGCCCTCCTATGGTCCGTCTGGTTCGGCATGCGCCGTCTTCTGGGATGTACCGACAGGCCGTCGTGGGGAGCAGTGCTCCGCCCGCCCAGAGTGATGTCAGGGGAGAGTGGAAACAGTGCCACGCCGTGCGGAGATCTCCGCACGTACGAGACACTGTGGCCACACCAACCCCAGGATTCGGGGGTGAGGGCTTCACTGTTGCCACGCCCCGTCTCGTCCTCTTGATGGGGGCACAAACTCTGAGGGCGAGCGGTGGCCGCCTGCTTGATGTCGTCCTCCCTAGAGGCTGGCAGGCAGGACCCGGCCGCTCGCGTTGCCGTCTGCTGGTGGTTGGCCGCCCTCTGACAGCCGGCTGTTGAGCTAGCCGCCCCCCAGGGGGCGGAGCTTCAGCTTGGGGCACAGCAAGGCGAAGATGGCCCAAAGTCTTGATAAATCCAAGGAGTCGGGTGAGGCTACCCGTGGCCCATTACTCCGAGAGTAGTCCCGAAGCCGGTGAGGCATTGCGGTCGAGGGGCCGTGAAGTCTCAGCGGCTTCCCTCCTCACCGACCCCCGGGAGAGCGTTGATCCGTCTTGCGGTTGGCCGGCTGCCGAAGCCGGCTTCGTCCAGGCGGGGCTGTTGGTCGATTTTCAACTCCAAGGCGGAAAAACAGGTGGCGTGCCTGCTAAGCTTCCCGGGCCGTCGCCCGCCGCAGACACGCAAAGCGGCGCACGCCAGCCCGGCCAGCATGCCACCCCACGCCCCTGACAGGACGTGACAATGGGCCGGGCCCGCACTACCGCGCCTCGACACCCGGGCGGATCTGCTATGTCGAGGGGGACGGTTGCAATTCCCACGACCGCTCGAGGCGTGGTGAATGCGCGCGGTAAACGGGGGGTCGTGGGGGTCGTGGGCGCAGTTAATCCCATGACCCACTCCCCGCCCCCTCGGCTTTGTAGCCCGAGGGCTATAAGTAGGGGGAAGGGAGGGGGCGGCAAAGCTTGCACGCCCCCTCTCACTCTCTCTTCTTCCTCTACTCGCTCCTCCATAGCCGCCGCTGCTGATCAGTGCTGCCGTGGAGCTACCGCCGTCGCTCGTCGCTGATACGTCTCCAACGTATCTATAATTTATGAAGCATTCATCCTATATTATTATCTATTTTGAATGATTATGGGCTTTATTATACACTTTTATATTACTTTTGGGACTAACCTATTAACCGGAGGCCCAGCCCATATTGCTGTTTTATTGCCTGTTTTAGTATTTCAAAGAAAAGGAATATCAAACGGAGTCCAAACAGAATGAAACCTTTGGCAACGTGATTTTTTGGAAGAATATCAGCCTGGAGACTTGGAGTTCACGTCAGAAGATACTTGAGGAGCCCAGGAGATAGCCCCCCCCCCTACTGGGCGTGCCCCCCTGTCCCATGGAACCCTCGAGCAGCCCCCGACCGACTTCTTTCGCCTATATAAGCCTATGTACCCTAAAACCATCGAATATGAAGATAGATCGGGAGTTCCGCCGCCGCAAGCCTCTGTAGCCACCAAAAACCTCTCGGGAGCCCGTTCCGGCACCCTGCCGGAGGGGGAATCCATCAACGGTGGCCATCTTTATCATCCCAACGCTATCCATGACGAGGAGGGAGTAGTTCACCCTCGGGGCTGAGGGTATGTACCAGTAGCTACGTGTTCGATCTCTCTCTCTCTCGTGTTCTCTCTACGGCACGATCTTGATGTATCGCGAGCTTTGCTATTATAGTTGGATCGTATGATGTTTCTCCCCCTATACTCTCTTGTGATGAATTGAGTTTCCCTCTTGAAGTTATCTTATCGGATTGAGTCTTTACTTTGAGAACACTTGATGTATGTCTTGCCGTGTTTATCTGTGGTGAAATGGGATATCACGTGCCACTTGATGTATGTTTTGGTGACCAACTTGCGGGTTCTGCCCATGAACCTATGCATAGGGGTTGGCACACGTTTTCTTGACTCTCCGGTAGAAACTTTGGGGCACTCTTTGAAGTACTTTGTGTTGGTTGGATGAATCTGAGATTGTGTGATCCATATCCTATAATCATGCCCATGGATGCTTGAGGTGACAATGGAGTATCTAGGTGACATTAGGGTTTTGGTTGATTTGTGTCTTAAGGTGTTATTCTAGTATGAACTCTTTAATAGATCGATCCGAAAGAATAACTTTGAGGTGGTTTCATACCCTACCATAATCTCTACGTTTTTTCTCTGCTATTAGTTGCTTTGGAGTGAATCTTTGTTGCATGTTGAGGGATTGTTATATGATCTATCTATCTTATTATTGTTGAGAGAACTTGCACTAGTGAAAGTATGAACCCTAGGCCTTGTTTCCTATCATTGCAATACCGTTTACACTCACTTTTATCATTAGTTACCTTGATGTTTTTATAATTTTAGATTACAAATACCTTTATCTACCATCCGCATCACACTTGTATCACCATCTCTTCGCCGAACTAGTGCACCTATACAATTTACCATTGTATTGGGTGTGTTGGGGACACAAGAGACTCTTTGTTATTTGGTTGCAGGGTTGCTTGAAAGAGACCATCTTCATCCTATGCCTCCTACGGATTGATAAACCTTAGGTCATCCACTTGAGGGGAATTTGCTACTGTCCTACAAACTTGTGCACTTGCAGGCCCAACAACGTCTACAAGAAGAAGGTTGTGTAGTAGACATCAAGCTCTTTTCTGGCGCAATTGCCGGGGAGGTTAGCGCTTGAAGGTATATCTTTATATCTTGCAATCGAATCTTTTTGTTTATTGTTTTATCACTAGTTTATTTTATAAAATAAAAAAATGGAGTTAAGTTTGTCTCATACGTTTCGTCTTTTTAATATCTTTCGTGAGTATGATGAAAAGGAAAATTGTGCTCAAGTGCTAGAAGAAGAATTACATAAAATTCTTGGCATGAAATATGTGAATGATGAGCATGATTGCAATGTTGTTAGTATGAATTCCTTGAATATCCATGATGCTAATGATATGCAAAGCCACGAGCTTGGGGAAGCTATGTTTGATGAATATGATATTTTTAGTCCCCCAAGTTTTGATGAGAATATTTGTTATGATGAAAGCATGCCTCCTATTTATGATGATTATATTGATGAAAGTGGGTTTGGAAGAGTGTCAATTTTAGGAAGTAGTAATCGCACTATTTTGGAGGATGTTGAATCTTATTGTGATGAACATGAAAGTGGATTTGGAAGAGTGTCAACTTTATAGTGATGATTCCACTATTTCGGAAGAGGTTCCAATTGATTATGAGAACAAAGTTGCTATTTATGATGATTATTGTGATGACTTGTATGCTATTAAGAATAATGAAAACCATGAAACTTGTCATCATGATTTTAGTTTTCAATTGGATTATGCCTCACATGATAATTATTTTGTTGAATTTGCTCATACTACTATTCATGAGAAGAAATTTGCTTATGTGGAGAGTAGTAAATTTTCTATGCTTGTAGATCATGAAAAGAATGCTTTAGGTGCTGGTTATATTGTTGAATTCATTCATGATGCTACTGAAAATTATTATGAGAGAGGAATTTATGCTTGTAGGAATTGCAATAATGTCAAGTTTCCTCTCTATGTGCTTAAAGTTTTGAAGTTATCCTTATTTTGCCTTCCTATGCTAGTTGATTATTGTTCCCATAAGTTGTTTGCTCACAAAATCCCTATGCATAGGAAGAGGGTTAGACTTAAATGTGCTAGTCATATGCTTCATTATGCTCCCGTTATGTTTCAATTCTTATCTTTTATGTGAGCATAATTGTCATCATCATGCCTAGCTAGAAAGGCATTAAAGAAAAGCGCTTGTTGGGAGACAACCCAATATTTATCCTTACTGTTTTTGTGTGTCCACATGATTATGCTACTGTAGTAATCATGTTTTATAGCTTTTGTTTCAATAAAGTGCCAAGTAAGACCTTTAGGATAGCTTAAGGTGATAGTTGTGTTGATCCTGCTGAAAGTCAGAAACTTTTTCACCCAGTAAATTAGTTTTGTTAATTCACATAAACGTTATTCTGATCGGATTCTTTTTGATCTGGCTTGGTACACACATTTCTTAGGACTTCCTAATTTAGTAGAATTTTTGGAGTTCCATAAGTATACGTTTTATACATATTACTACAGACTGTTCTGTTTTTGACAGATTCTGTTTTCTATGTGTTATTTGCTTATTTTGATGAATCTATGAGTAGTATCGGAGGGTATGAACCATAGATAAGTTGGATTACAGTAGATATTACACCAATATGAATTTAGAATGAGTTCATTACAGTACCTTGGTGGTGGTTTTATTTTCTCATACTAACGGAGCTTACGAGTTTTCTGTTGAGTTTTGTGTTGTGGAGTTTTCAAGTTTTGGGTAAAGATTCGATGGACTATGGAATAAGGAGTGGCAAGAGCCTAAGCTTGGGGATGACCTAGGCACCCAAGGTAATATTCAAGGACAACCAAGAGCCTAAGCTTGGGGATGCCCCGGATGGCATCCCCTCTTTCATCGTCGTTCATCGGTAACTTTACTTGGAGCTATGTTTTTATTCACCACATGATATGTGTTTTGCTTGGAGTTTCATGTTATTTTCTTTTGTTAGTTTTTGATTTCTGTTATTTAGATTAATGTTTTGCATCTTTAGTTTCAATAAAAATGTCAAGGATAGCCTTTACCTTGCTTATTTTGCTAGTATACATGTTGCTGTTTGAAAACAGAAAGTTTACCGCTGTTGCAAAAATTCCCTAGAAAAGTCAGAGAACGGTATAATGTTGAAATTTTTTGCATATTGAGCTCTGATAAATCTTCCAAAGCGTAGTATTTTTCTCATAATTTTTGGAGTTAGGTAAGTATTGATACTCTTGCATTCTTTACAGACTATACTATTTTGGCAAATTGCTGTTATGTTTGCATTGTTTGCTTATGTTTGCTTGTTTAATGATTATATTTGATGATAGGAGTATTAAAATGCAGAGACATTTAGTATTCAATGTTGAATAATAATGTTAGTGATTTGTGTATAGTAAAAGATGATAAGGTTTTGCATTGGTTTAACCTATCTCACGAGTTCTTGTTCAGTTTGTTGTGAATGAAGCTTTTGATAAAAAGAGAAACCATGATATGAGAGGAATTAAGGAGACACAAAAGTTAAAGCTTGGGGATGCCCAAGGCACCCCAAGATAATATTTCAAGAAGTATCAAGCATCTAAGCTTGGGGATGCCCCGGTAGGCATCCCACCTTTCTTCTTCAACAACTATCGGTTAGTATCGGTTGAGCCTAAGTTTTTGCTTCTTCACACGAGTTGTGCTATCCTTGCAATGTCATTTTATTTTGTTTTGCTTGCTGTTTGATTAGAATACCAAGATCTGAAATTCTTTAATGAGAGAGAGTCTTCACATAGTTGCATAATTATTTAGCTACTCATTGATCTTCACTTATATCTTTTTGGAGTAGTTTGCCATTTACTCGTGTGCTTCACTTATATCTTATGAGTAAATGGTTGAATGAGTTGAATGTCATAAATTTGAAATTATATATGTTTCATTTGCTTACTCCATGGGGAGTAATGACTTCACATATAAGAAGTAGAGGTTGTAAATTTATTGACGGTTAGCAAGCATTGTTTTAGTCATTTGAACAATTCATGGAAGAATATTGAAGGAAGAGAGATTTCACATATAAATATATTATCATAGACATCTTTTATAATTGTGAGCACTCATTAAGTATGACATGCTAAATAGTTGATGTTGGACAAGGAAGACAACGTAATGGGTTATGTTTTCTCACATCTCAGTTAAAGTATATTGTCATGGATCATTCAAACATGTTGAGCTTGCCTTTCCCCCTCATGCTAGCCAAAAATTCCTAGCACCAAGTAGAGATACTACTTGTGCTTCCAAATATCCTTGAACCCAGTTTGCCATGAGAGTCCACCATATCTACCTATGGATTGAGTAAGATCCTTCAAGTAAGTTGTCATCGGTGCAAGCAATAAAAATTGCTCTCTAATATGCATGACTTATTAGTGCGGGGAAAATAAGCTTTGTACGATCTTGTTATGGAAGAAATAAAAGCGACGGACTACATAATAAAGGTCCATATACAAGGGGCAATATAAAGTGATGTTCTTTCGCATTAAGATTTTGTGTATACAACCCTAAAAGCGCATGACAACCTCTGCTTCCCTCTACGAAGGGCCTATCTTTTACTTTATGTCTTTTACTTTATGCAAGAGTCAAGGTGATCTTCACATTTCCCTTTTTCATTTTATCCTTTGGCAAGCACTTTGTGTTAGGGTGATCCTGATATATATATCCAATTTGATGTACGTTAGCATGAACTATTATTGTTGACATCACCCAAAGGTGAATACGTTTGGAGGCAACATTATAAGCCCCTATCTTTCTCTGTGTCTGATTAAAACTTCATAACCACAAGTATTGCGTGAGTTTTAGCAATTGTAGAAGACTATATGATAGTTGAGTATGTGAAGTTTGCTAATTCAAAGCTCTGACATAGACTCTTCCTGACAATAGGATGAATTGCAATTGTTTGATGACTAAGAATGAAGTTTGCTAGTTTTCAAGAAAGTTTATGGTCTATGCTTTGACATGTGAATTGCTTGTTACTTTATCGTGAGAAGTTTTATGAGATGAACTACTGTTATGACATATTATCATGCTAGAAAAGGTGATTGAAATTATCATTGATCAAACTTGTGCACCTTATAGCATTCACACTTCATAAATTCTTTCTTTTATCATTTACCTACTCGAGGATGAGTAGGAATTAAGCTTGGGGATGCTGATACGTCTCCAACATATCTATAATTTATGAAGCATTCATGCTATATTATTATCTGTTTTGAATGATTATGGGATTTATTATACACTTTTATATTACTTTTGGGACTAACCTATTAACCGGAGGCCCAGCCCATATTGCTGTTTTATTGCCTGTTTCAGTATTTCGAAGAAAAGGAATATCAAACGGAGTCCAAACGGAACGAAACCTTCGGCAACGTGATTTTTTGGAAGAATATCATCCTGGAGACTTGGAGTTCACGTCAGAAGATACTCGAGGAGCCCAGGAGATAGGGGGCGCGCCCCCCCTACTAGGCGTGCCCCCCTGTCTCATGGAGCCCTCGAGCACCCCCCGACCGACTTCTTTCGCCTATATAAGCCTACGTACCCTAAAACCATCGAATATGAAGATAGATCGGGAGTTCCGCCGCCGCAAGACTCTGTAGCCACCAAAAACCTCTCGGGAGCCCGTTCCGTCACCCTGCCGAAGGGGGAATCCATCACCGATGGCCATCTTCATCATCCCGGTGCTATCCATGACGAGGAGGGAGCAGTTCACCCTCGGGGCTGAGCATATGTACAAGTAGCTATGTGTTTGATCTGTCTCTCTCTCTCGTGTTCTCTCTATGGCACGATCTTGATGTATCGCGAGCTTTGCTATTATAGTTGGATCTTATGATGTTTCTCCCCCTCTACTCTCTTGTGATGAATTGAGTTTCCCTCTTGAAGTTATCTTATCGGATTGAGTCTTTACTTTGAGAACACTTGATGTATGTCTTGCCGTGTTTATCTGTGGTGACAATGGGATATCACGTGCCACTTGATGTATGTTTTGGTGACCAACTTGCGGGTTCTGCCCATGAACCTATGCATAGGGGTTGGCACACATTTTCTTGACTCTCCGGTAGAAACTTTGGGGCACTCTTTGAAGTACTTTGTGTTGGTTGGATGAATCTGAGATTGTGTGATGCATATCGTATAATCATGCCCATGGATACTTGAGGTGATAATGGAGTATCTAGGTGACATTAGGCTTTTGGTTGATTTGTGTCTTAAGGTGTTATTCTAGTACGAACTCTTTAATAGATCGATCCAAAAGAATAACTTTGAGGTGGTTTCGCACCATACCATAATCTCTACGTTGGTTCTCCCCTATTAGTTGCTTTGGAGTGATTCTTTGTTGCGTGTTGAGGGATTGTTATATGATCTATCTCTATTATTATTGTTGAGAGAACTTGCACTAGTGAAAGTATGAACCCTAGGCCTTGTTTCCTATCATTGCAATACCGTTTAGGCTCACTTTTATCATTAGTTACCTTGCTGTTTTTATAATTTCAGATTACAAATACCTTTATCTACCATCCATATTGCACTTGTATCACCATCTCTTCGCCGAACTTGTGCACCTATACAATGCCATTGTATTGGGTGTGTTGGGGACACAAGTCACTCTTTGTTATTTGGTTGAAGGGTTGCTTGAGAGAGACCATCTTCATCCTACGCCTCCTACGGATTGATAAACCTTAGGTCATCCACTTGAGGGAAATTTGCTACTGTCCTACAAACCTGTGCACTTGCAGGCCCAACAACGTCTACAAGAAGAAGGTTGTGTCGTAGACATCAGTCGCCGACGCACCCCTCCTCCTCACGCGGCCCGCCCGAAGCCATGGCGCGCGAGAAGGGCGGCGATCACTAGTGCAGAACCAGGCTTTAGTGTCGGTCCGTAACGGCCTTTAGTGCCGGTTTGCCAACCGGCACTAAAGTGTGGGGACTAAAGGCCCCCCCCCCTTTAGTACCGGTTCATCACGAACCGGCGCTAAAGTGCCACCACGTGGCACGAGCCAGGCCCGAGGTGCGCGTAGGGCATTAGTACCGGTTGGTAACACCAACCGGTACTAAATATTTGGTGGGGTGTTTGATTTATTTTCCATTCAATTTTTTTTGTTTGCTGGTATTTCACGATACTACAAATTGTACACGTTATGCATATATATGAATAGATTTTCTCGTATGTAGAATCGCATATATATATATATATATATCATCGAATGTCTCACAAACCAACACCATTAATTATTCACACATACACATGTATATACATATACAATTTCTCCTACATATGTTGCCTTTGGTGCCTCCGAAGCACGATGACAAGTGGTTCATGGCGGCAGTAGCGGGTAATAGTATTCTCCTTTGGGATCTATGACCTGGTCGAGCAAAAATCCGGCTATTTCCTCTTGAAGTGCTAGTATGCGGTCCGATGGTAGGAGCTTATCCCGCACCGATCTGAACTGTTAAGAAGGAGATCAATATGCATGTGTGTTAGTTGTGTGACTAGATATCGATAATGGTGTGAATAGTGTTCTGACAAACGTACCCAGTCCTGTCTATCAGATCTGCTCCTTTTGCACGTCATCATGCGAATGTTAGAATGCACACAGATTATTCCCCGGTGCCTGCTTCAGGGCCTTTACGAGAATGGAATTGAATCAGATAATGATTAATCAAGCATGATAATTAATTAATGATATTGAAACAAGAATTAAAGAGATGGTAGCTAGCTAGTACTACTTAATTACTTACCATGGGTCGATGCCAAAACAACTTTTTTGGCCACTTGCCTGGAGTCACCTTGATGAACTTTGCCCATGCCCTACCCGTCGGCAAAGAAAATTAATAAAGGGGTTATTAAATAGTTCATATCAGGAAATGACGAACTAATAATTAATAGGCCGAGATATAGTTAATAATGATTGAAATTACCTGTTGACTATCCCCTTCACGATGGTGTAGTCTTTATCTTCTTTAGTTAGTGAGTCCAGTAATTCAACTTTTCCTTCCTCAACTTTAGTGTCTAACAAGACCCAGTGCCAACTACATACGCACACGTTTGCATGTCTTAATTAAGCGGGCATGTGCATAAAATTAATCAACTACCGTAAACCGTATACACTTAATTATTAACATCTAGCTAGCTAGTAAGCAAAAACAAAATTTGTAGTACAAGACAGTGTAACTCACGGGAAGTTGTAAGGAAGTAGTATATCTTCATTGCTATTGAGGCGCTTCAAGAACTCTAGCATGCTTTCCTCTACAGCATCTTGACAACGTTCAATCTGCCATATGTCCTGATTAATGGTATTTGGGTCAATGAACCCAACGTCATAGCGTCCAGCTTTTTTCATTTCATACATCTTCATCCTGCATATAATACCACAGAAAAAGAATATAGTGAGGATAATTACATGTAATGATTGATCAAAATTATCACTACATAACTAGCTTGAGACTTAAATTACAGAAAGAAATCACTTACAGACAATAGCAACTGACGATAGACTTGTCGAGTGTGTCTTGATTGTATAACTGAAATAGTTCTGGATACTCAATGGCCAGAGCTTTCTCATGGTAATAATGCTCATGCTTGACATTCACCATGAGGGACTCTCGATTGGAAATCTTGGTAATGTTCATGTACCATTTATGCAATTGATACGTTCTCGTTGGGAGGTCCTTGACCTTGTCTGGATGGACCAAAGGTTTGCCCTGGACATATTTCCATGCTATTTCCGATTCTTTAAGCGTAGGCATGGGCTCGATTTCGAGGAGTTGTCCAACAGAGATATTGGGCATTTGAGCCTACATTATATGATCCTCTGTTATTACCAAATCGCCATGCTGGGGAACGTTAATGGTTTGCCCACAATAATATTGGGCACGCGTACTACTCCTCTCATGTGTTGTTGGCATAACAAGCGGGGGGATCGCTTGCGCCGCCTGTTCTCCCAACTGGGGAACGGTTTTCCCGCATTTTTTGCCAGCTGCTTGTTGGCTCGAGCTCGAGCTCGCTTCCTTCTTTAGCCGTTCTCGATGTAGTTTCCTGATTTGGCGCTCATAGTCCGAGTCAATAGGCTTGGGAGCTGGTTCTCTAGCCATACGAATGAAGTGGTCAATTACTTTCTCAGGCACTTTCTCCTTTGGCGGTGGTGCCGGTTTCGGTCCAAAATGGGCGTCCACTTGGGCTTGCACTATGGCTGTGTTTTGCTCCTTAGTCATGTCGTAAGGCCTCTGAGGAAGAGGAGCAAGGCTTGGACCATATTTATATCGCTTGTCTCCGCCTGTACTTCCTGAACTACCTCGACTCGTACCGCTACACACCAAAGCTGCGGCATGTCTCTTCTGCGATTGCTGAGACGGCGGAGACGGCTGACGTGGAGTTGGACCAGGAGAAGTGGCCTGACGATGTGCCGGACTTGAAGCAGGAGGTGTGGCCTGACACGGTGCCGGACTTGAAACCGGAGAAGTGGCATGACGTCGTGCCGGACTTGAAACCGGAGGAGTCAGCTCAAGCGTTCGGGAACTTGGAGGAGGTGGTGGACTTCGAGGAGGAGTCGTCTCACGCGTTCGTGGACTTGGAGGAGCGGGAGTCTGCTGACTCGGTGGCGGACTTCAAGGAGGAGTCGGCAGATGACGCGGTGTTGGTGGACTTCGAAAGATGATGCAATCCTTTCTCCATAGGATGGTACGATGTATGGCCTCTCCCAGTGTGCGCTCGTCTTCACCTCCAGGAATGTCAAGCGTTAGCCCCGAATATGGGTCCACCACTTCATCAACCATGATACAAGCATAGCCCTCTGGAATCAGGATGCAATGGTAGGTTGCTTTGGGGGTAACTGGAAAAGCAACGCCGTCCGCCACCTTCATGGATATGTTCTTCATTTTAGAGTGTAGCTCACAGTTAGTGTTCTCTATGATGTCATCCATAGGGTATGTATCCAGCAGTGTGTCGCCCGGGGCAGAACCAATGCTGCTTCTCGGCATGGATGGGACGGTGCTATCCAATGCTGGACGATCATCCGCTTGCTGCTGCCGCTGCTGAGACCTCCTTTCCTGGCTAAGTGAGTCAATCTGTTGTTGCTGCTGCTGGAATTTGAGTGCCAGGTCCGCGTGCCTTATTTCTAGGGCTTGAAGGCATTCTGCGTCCTGCTTCCTTTGCTCCTCCTCCAGCTTCCTTTTCTTCTCCTCCTCCATCTTCCTTCTTGCACGGGTCCTGTAGTCCTCGTTCCATTCTGAAAAGCCCTCATACCAGAGAATAACGCCCTTGCCTCGTGTTCTTCCTGGGTGTTCAGGATTTCCCCGGGCGCGCGTAAGCTCGTCGTTCTCTCTATTGGGCGTGAATAAACCCTTCGAGCTTCTTCTATTGCGTCAATTATCTTTTGTTCGGCTCCTTTTAGACTTGCCTTCCGCAAAACTTCGCTTGTCTTCGGGTCCAACGCTCCCCCATGCGCATAGAACCAAGTTTTGCACCTAGGGGGCCAGTTCCTAGTAACCGGAGTGACCCCTGCATCCTCCACCTCTTGTTCAGACTTATCCCATTTAGGTAATCCCACCACGTAGCCACCTGGACCCGGCCTATGGTACTGCGTCTTTCTTGCGGCATTTGCCTTGTTTTTCATCGACCGTTCCTTAGATAATTATGAATCCTTAAAGGTCACGAAATCGTCCCAGTGCTCTCTTTGCTTCTCCAGTGTTCCCTTGAAATCTGGAGTCTTCCTTTCATTAGCGAGGTAGTTGGCCCATACAGTTTTCTTATGGGTGTTGAATGCAATTGACATCTTCTTAAGAGCAGCGGCCTTGACTTTCTCCACATCTGCTTCAGTGAAATGATCTGGTAGGGTGAAATGTTCCATCAGAGATTTCAAAAGGTCTTTTTTGGCTCTGTCGTCGACCCAAGTAACACCTGGACGTTTAGTCTTTGGCTCTTTCCAATCTTGAATGGAGATCGGGAGTTTGTCCTTCACAAGAACTCTGCACTGACGAGTCCACTTGTCCGCAACGTTCTTAGGCGTGAGGGGTTCGCCACTAAGTTTGGTGGATTCGATGTGGTACTTTACACCATCCTTCAACAATCTGCCCGGGCCTTGCTTTGTCTTGCTGTCTGTAGAAGCAGATTTGCTCGATCCGGAGGGCTGAAAGAAGAAAGATCGATTCGTTAATATATCTTCAATAAAAAAACATGTGATGATCACCATGATGCATGCTTATATAAATATACCTCGCCGGTGGTCTTTGTTATTTGAAGATCAGCATTGTCTGTGTCATCACAAACATTGTCTGTGTCATCATAATCATAATCATAGTTCATGACTTCATCAGCTCGGTCGTTGAGATCGAATATCTTTTCATCACCCTCTCCGGTATTGTTCAGATATTGGGAGCCGTCATCTGCTTCATTCAGATCATCTAGCCTGTGAGCGCTGCGTATGATGTCGAACGATTCCTCTTCTCTCTCTTTGCCGGTATTGTCCACCATAGCTTTTACTTTACTAATACAGAAGAAATATAAAACAATTTAGTATTCAAATTACAATGCATGGATGCAATTAATCAATAAGGAAAAACTGAATCTCGAATACATCGTCTCGAATATATAATCTCGAATACATCATCATCTTAATATATATAATCTCGAATACATCGTCTCGAATATTATATATCGAATACATCACTGGCTAGGTACCTAATAAAGATCGAGTACTAAAGAAGAATCTAGGGCGCCACTCGCGGTTCCTGGGGCGCGGGCGGTGCACACCCAAAGAGAAGGAACCATCACAGGATCATATCTCCGGTCATCTGCCCAATGAACCCGCCAAGTAGTGGAGAACCTAACATCGTCCATAGCAGCCATGTAGCGATGGACGTGCTCATCTTCCTCCCTGACACGGCGTCGCACCACCTCAGGCGGGGCCGGCTACCTCTGCACCGAATGTGGTCCACGCGAACACCACCAAAGAAGATCAGGGTCGACGACGGGACCCGAGGTCGGGTTCCTCACCAAGCGGCGCGCCCCTCCAGGTAGCACCTCCCAGTGCCAGCCCGGCGGAGCCCAGTCCCGGACATGGGTCCCCTAAAGCAGGACGTCGTCGCGAACGGGTCGACGGCGAGGATGCGGGCCGGGCATATCGTCGAGAACAAATACTATATGCCCGCAAAAAGTAACATTTTTTAAATGATTGGATTGTGATAACTAAAATTCTATATATATGCAAATTCTAACAATTCGACATTAATCTAATTCATCTAACTAAAACTAATTCTAAAATTTCCTGATTATATAACTAACATTTCCATAACAATTCTAATATTTATATAACTAAAAAACAGAAAAATTGCTAACATTTCTATAAATATTTCTATAACTAAAAAACAGAAAACATTTATAACATTTCTATATAACTAACATTTCTAATATTTATATAACTAAAAAACAGAATAATTTCTAACATTTCTATAACTAAAAAACAGAAAAATTTATAACAAACTAAATAGTGTGTGTGTGTGTAGTGTGTGTGTGTGTGTAGTGTGTGTGTGTGTGTGTGTGTGTGTGTGTGGACAT
>NC_057813.1:639015686-639043104 GCF_018294505.1 Triticum aestivum
GACGACGGCGCGACGGGACGGGGCGGGGTGGGGTGAGGCAACGGGGACGACGGGGACGGGGACGGCCGGGGCGGCGACGTCGACGGGGGCGGCAACGAGGGGCGGGGACGGCCGGGGTCAGCGACGAGGGGCGGGGGCGGCGACGTCGACGGGGACGGCGTCGATCAGGGCAGGACGGCGCGACGGAGGGAAGAAACTAAGGGAAACTGAATTTTTTTCAAGTGTTGTATATATAGGATGGACCTTTAGTACCGGTTCGAGCCACCAACTGGTACTAAAGGTCTGTTTTGGCCAGGCCAAGTGGCGGGAAGCGCACCCCCTTTAGTACTGGTTGGAGCCACGACCCGGTACTAAAGGGGGTGCGCTGGCTCCAGGCGGTGCGCAAGTTTAGTCCCACCTCGCTAGCCGAGGGGCTACCGCACTGGTTTATAAGCCCCAGTGCGGTAGCTCTCTCGAGCTCCTCTCCTAAGCAGGCCTATTGGGCCTACCTGTCCTCTTCGCCCAGTGGGCCTACTCGGCCTTTGCGGGCCTGCATCCTGGCCCAACAAAAGGTTGTGTTCCTAGTCGTATGCAGGCCGCTTTGGCCCAGTAGGCGGACTTTTTTATTTTCTTAATTTTTTTTCGCTTTATTTATTTTTGTTTTATTTATTTTTGAGTTGTTTTTTGCTGTATTTAGAGTTTCTTTGTGAATATTTTTGCTTTAGGTACAAAAAATTACAAACTTTCCGTTAGTGCCGGTAGTTTTCAAATTTGAATAGTTTAAATTTTGAATTATTTGAAATTTGTGTGAATCACTAGTTTTGAATAACTTAACTTTGAAAATAGTTTTTTCAGTGATTCTTTTTTCTTATGTTTAATATTAGTGTATTTTATCATTATATTCAATTTGGTAATGCTTAGGTTATTTAAAAAATGAAATGCCTTTGTAACAGTTCAGTTTTCGTCGGAAACCCTGATACTTCGAAAAGAGATTGTCCATTTTGTACACGAAGTGCATCCAGTTTTTGCCATAACCCTCTCTACTTTTTTGCACATGCTATTTGTATGAAATTATGATATCATGCCAACTTTCAACCTTTTCTGAGTTCATTTGAAATGCTTTTCAATTTCAGGGTCATTTAGCTGGAAAAAAATCAGTAAATGCATGAAAAGAATTTGTTTGCACATAAAATTTCTTCGCGTTTCAAATGCCAAAACACATAACTACCCTAACTATTACAGACATTCCCTCCTGGGTGTGAAACATAGAAGAAATTGATGATAGTGAAGCCGATCAAATCCCAGATCTTTGGGTGTGAAACTTTCTCTTCGCGTGTGTCCCTTTGCGCCGTAGCCATGGAAAATCTTCATCATTTAACTGGATGCTCGGGTCAATATTCACTGTGATGGAGCAATTTCATCAAACTTTTCATAATCTTCTGACATGTCTGTCTTGTCATCCACTCCCACGATGTTTCATTTTCCTGAAAGAACTATGTGGCGCTTTGGCTCGTCGTATGATCCATTCGCTTCTTTATCTTTTCTTTTTCTTAGCCTGGTAGACATGTCTTTCACATAAAAAACCTGCGCCACATCATTGGCTAGGACGAATGGTTCGTCTGCATATGCAAGATTGTTGAGATCCACTGTTGTCATTCCGTACTGCAGGTCTTCCGTTACCCCGCCTCGTGTCATATTGACCCATTTGCACCGAAACAAAGGGACCTTCAAATCACCTGATCCATAGTTAAGTTCCCATATGTCCTCTATGTAACCATAATATGTTTCCTTTCTCGTGTTGGTTGTTGCATCAAAGCGGACACCACTATTTTGGTTGGTGCTCTTCTTATCTTGGGCGATCCTGTAAAATGTATTCCCATTTATCTGGTACCCTTTGAAAGTCATTATATTCGAAGATGGTAACTGGGACAGCGAGTACAGGTCATTTTGAATATCGCCATCATTCAGGGCACGTTTCTGCAACCAACCGGCGAAAGTCCTTGTTTGTTCACGTGTAATCCAGTCGTCAGACTTCTCCGGGTGTTTGGACTGTAGAAAATTCTCGTGTTCCTCCATATATGGAGCCACCAAGGCAGAATTCTGTAGAACTATGTAGTGTGCTTCAGTGAGAGAATGCCCGTCCATACATATTATTTGATGCCCTCCTAGCGTGCCTTTTCCTTCCAGTCCGCCCTTATGCCGCGATTCAGGAACACCAATCGGCTTAAGGTCAGGAATAAAGTCAATACAAAACTCAATGACCTCCTCATTTTCATGGCCCTTCGAGATGCTTCCTTCTGGCCTAGCACGGTTATGAACATATTTCTTCAAGACTCCCATGAACCTTTCAAAGGGGAACATATTGTGTAGAAATACAAGACCCAAAACGTTAATCTCTTCGCAAAGGTGAACTAGGACGTGCGTCATGATGTTGAAGAAGGATGGTGGGAACACCAACTCGAAACTGACAAGACATTGCACCAAATCATTCTGTAAACTTGGTATGATTTCTGGATCGATTACCTTCTGAGAGATTGCATTGAGGAATGCACATAGCTTCACAATGGCTAATCGAACGTTTTCCGGTAGAAGCCCCCTCAATGCAACCGGAAGGAGTTGCGTCATAATCACGTGGTAGTCATGAGACTTTATGTTCTGGAACTTTTTCTCTGCCATATTTATTATTCCCTTTATATTCGACGAGAAGCTAGACGGTACCCTCATGCTGAGGAGGCATTCGAAGAAGATTTCCTTCCCTTCTTTGGTAAGAGCATAGCTGGCCTGACCCTGATGTATGTCGTCTTTTCCGTGCATACGTTGCTGGTCCTCCCATGCCTCTGGTGTATCTTTTGTCTTCCCATACACGCCCAAAAGCCAAGCAGGGTCACGCAAAGATTCTTCGCCACGTGCATCACGTCGATTGCGGAGCGGACCTCTAGGTCTTTCCAATATGGCAGGTCCCAAAATATAGATTTCTTCTTCCACATGGGTGCGCGTCCGTCAGCGTCCTTCGGAACAGGTTGTCTGCCAGGACCCTTTCCAAAGATTACCTTCAAATCCTTGACCATATCATGTACATCAACACCAGTACGGTGGCGAGGCTTTGTCCGGTGATCCGCCTCACCTTTGAAATGCTTGCCTTTCTTTCTTATGGGATGCCTTGTTGGAAGAAATCGACGATGTCCCAGGTACACATTCTTCCTACAACTATCCAAATATATACTGTCGGTATCATCAAAATAGTGCGTGCATCTGCGGTATCACTTGTTTGTCTGTCCTGAAAGGTTACTGAGAGCAGGCCAATCATTGATGGTCACAAATAGTAATGCCTTTAGGTCAAATTCTTCCTTTCCGTGCTCATCCCATGCACGTACACCTGTTCCATTCCATAGCTGTAATAGTTCTTCAACTAATGGCCTTAGGTACACATCAATGCCGTTGCCGGGTTGCTTAGGGCCTTGGATGAGCACCGACATCATAATGAACTTCCGCTTCATGCACAACCAAGGAGGAAGGTTATACAAACATAGAGTCATAGGCCACGTGCTATGGTTGCTGCTCTGCTCCCGAAAAGGATTAATGCCATCTGCGCATAGACCAAACCATACGTTCCTTGGGTCACCTACAAACTCCTCCAAGTACTTTCTCTCGATTTTTCTCCAATGCGAACCGTCAGCGGGTACTCTCAACTTTCCGTCTTTCTTACGGTCTTCTGTGTGCCACCGCATCGCCTTCGCATGCTCTTTGTTTTGGAACAAACGTTTCAACCGTGGTATTATATGAGCATACCACATCACCTTGGCAGGAATCTTCTTCCTGGGGCGCTCGCCCTCGACATCACCAGGGTCATCGCGACTGATCTTTTAACGCAATGCACCGCATACCGGGCAAGCGTTCAAATCCTCGTACTCACCGCGGTAGAGGATGCAGTCATTAGGGCATGCATGTATCTTTTGCACTCTAACCCTAGAGGGCAGACAACCTTCTTTCCTTCATACGTACTCTCGGACAATTCGTTGTCCTTTGGAAGCATATTCTTTATCATTACCAGCAACTTTCCAAATCCCTTGTCAGATACACCATTCTCTGTCTTCCATTGCAGCAAATCAAGTGTGGTTCCCAACTTTTTTTGTCAGCTTCGCAATTCGGGTACAACAATTTCTTGTGATCCTCTAACATGCGCTGCAACTTCGTCCTCTCCAGATCACTTGCGCAGTTTCTCTTTGCATCGGCAATGGCCCGACCTAGATCATCAGCGGGCTCATCTGATGCCTCTTCTTCAGCTTCTTCCCGCATTGCCGGCTCAGCTTCTTCCCCCATTGTTGTATCATCGTATTCAGGGAACCCATGGCCACGATAGTCGTCGTCGTCCTCTTCTTCATTGTCTTCCATCATAACCCCTATTTCTCCGTGCTTGGTCCAAACATTATAGTGGGGCATGAAACCGGACTTAAATAGGTGGACGTGATGGTTTTTGACGTAGAGTAACTGTGACCATTCTTACAGCCAGCACATGGACAAGGCATAAAACCATCCGCTCGCTTATTTGCCTCAGCGGCTCGCAGAAAAGTATGCACGCCATTAATGAACTCGGGAGAGCATCGGTCATCATACATCCATTGTCGGCTCATCTTCATTACACAACACCGAATAGACCAAATTAATACAAGTTCATATACAACACTTAATTAAATGCAACATACAAATAACTCTCTAGCTAAAGAATTTAAATGCAACAACAAATGCGATGAAGATCGCAACTAAGGTAACAATTGATCCAACAGCATAATGATACCAAGCCACACTATCAATGGCATATTTTCTAATCTTTCTAATCTTCAACCTCATTTTCTCCATCTTGATATTGTGATCATCTACGACATCGGCAACATGCAACTCCAATTCCATCTTTTCCCCCTCAATTCTTTTCAATTTTTCTTTCAAATACCCGTTTTCTCTTTCAACTAAATTTAACCTCTCGACAATAGGGTCGGTTGGAATTTCCGGTTCACATACCTCCTAGATAAAAATATCTATGTCAACTTGATGGGCATAAGTTGTCATAAACACGAAATGCAACAACTAGTTTTAAAATAGAATATACCACATCCGAAACATAACAAGGACGAGGGCCGACGGGGACGGATATCAAAACCATGGAACTATGTATAACAAACAACGTACGGGTAAGATAATTATACGAGTAACTATATATCCAAATCACACAAACATCAATTTGGTAATGTAAAACATTCATCAACAAGAGCCTCACCACAAGGTGGTGCCGGCGACGGGACGGTGCGGGCGATCGACGGTGGTTACGACGGAGATTTAGAAGGCACTAAGTAAACCACACCTACATATGCAAACTAAGTGTTATTTTTGACCTCAGATTGCATATAAATCAAATACTATCAAATATAATTCCTCCCAAATTAATCACTATACAAAGCATTGCAAGAGCTAATCTAGCAATGAGAGTTGAAAGGACAAAGTTGCTAACCTTTGTGATCATTTGAATGGATGGGGGCCTTCAAATCTTGACAAATTTTGGGCAAAATTTGTGAGGAGCTCGAGGAAGAGAGGGGAAGAACAGAGGAAGTGAGGGGAAAGGGGAAGAACAGAGTGGCTCGGGTGGACGAAGGGTTTATGTACGTCGACCTTTAGTACCGGTTCGTGCAACGAACCGGTACTAAAGGTGCTGGACGGGCCCCAGACTGACAACACCCTGCCACCACCCTCTTTAGTACCGGTTCATGGCACGAACCGGTACTAAAGGTTCGCCACGAACCGGTACTAATGAGAACGGCCGACTAGCCGTTGGAACCGGCACTAATGGACACATTAGTGCCGGTTCAAAATCAAACCGGCACGAACATGTCTCATATTAGGTCCTTTTTCTGCTAGTGGATTGGGAGGGGTCGACTGTGATCGAGGATCACATTTCCTTCCTCCATGACACGCGTTGGATGCCCAACGCGGCATTCGTCAAGGCGCGGGTGCCGCCGGAGGAGGAGATCTCACTAGAGCTGAGGGGGAACGAGCGGGTTGTGTTCTGCTCGCACTTCCTCCGCAGCTTCGGCCTTCCGGTTAGCAGATTCCTTCGCTTCTTCCTCAACTTCAACAACCTCCAACCTCATCATCTTACGCCCAACACTGTGACCCTGCTCTCTGCCTTTGTCACGGCGTGCGAGGGCTACACTGGCGTCTTCCCCACACTCGAGCTGTGGGGAGCGTTCTTCTACGGGAAGCTCGGCACCTCCGCCAAGGATACGACGGCCGAGTGTGGTGGTTTCGTCGCCGTGCGCCGGCCGGCGAAGCGGAAAGCCTTCCCCATCATCAAGCTGGTGCAGTCCGTGAAGATGTGGCAGCAGTCCTGCTTCTACGTCAAGAACGTGGATCGGGCTGCCGACTTCCTGAATCTGCCGGCCTACGAGGCCGGCCCTCCGACCGGGCTCCGGCCTAACTGGGGCTACAAGCCGAAGCCGGTGACGCCAGACGCAGCGGCCGCCATCGGCCGACTCCAGGTGCTCCAGGAGTCGGAGGGCCTCGTGGCCTCCGACCTCCTGATCGCCTTCGTCGAGCGTCAGGTTCTCCCGCTCCAGAGCCGCCCTCATCCAATCTTCCAGATGAGCGGGCACCGTGACCCCAGCCGGCTGTGCACGAAGCAGATGCCGATTGCTGAGGTCGCGCGAATGGTGAATGAGATCTCCGACCTCAAGGTGTCGGAGGTACATTGGCGGTTCGGGAAGCGGCCGTACTCGCACGACGATCCGCCGCCTACCATAAGTTTCTTCCTCTCTTCCTTCTGATATGTTTTTCCAGTCTTGTTCTTGTCGTGATGCGACTCCCTTCTGGAGTGTAGATTTATATGTCCGAGGCGACGGCCGCCATCCTAGGGCCGGGTGGTGCCTACCTGCCGGACAGGGCGGTGAGCGAGTTGGACGACCCCGACTTGGGGGCGGCCGCCCTGGCGGACGACGCAACAGGTGGCAGCGGCGGAGCAGGCGGCTCCGAGGAGGGCGGCGGCGTGGAGACTTGGCCCGATGATGATGACGATGAAGACAAGCCACACCCCATCCGGAGCACTGCCAACACCGGCGCAGGCCCCTCTACTAGGTCGCCCGCCTGTGGTGGCAAGCGCAAGCGGAAGCAGGGCGCTGCCCTGTTTGGCAGCGCCCCGAAGAAGCCCAAGAACCCGGCCGCGGCGACCAGGCGGAAAGAAGCCGCGGCCAAGGTGGCCAAGTATCAAAGGCAGCCGAAGGTGCCAGTCATGGTGTTGGCGTAAATATTTTTTCATGTTTTCCGTATTTTTGCCAATCCGGCCTAAAAGCCTTTCTGACTTGTCTTCTTATTTCAGGGCCTCGCTGACTCTCGAGAAGTCGAGCGCCGCCTCGGTCATCAGGTCGGCGGCGACTTCCTCCACCAGTCGGCGAATTGACCCACCGCCGACCTTTGGGAGGCGACAGAGCGAAACGCGCGGGAGGCGCGTGAGGAAGAGGCCGATCGTCTGGCCAAGGAACAGGCGGACAAGGCCGCCGCGTCCGCAGAGCAGAAGCTGGCGCAGGCGGAGGCCAAAGCCGCGGAGAAGGAGCGCCTGGTGAAAGCCGCACGCTGCCAAGAGCCGCTGCTCGTGACACCCCTGAACACCGCACTGTCTCCGCCTAGGTTTGTGGCGACGGCCGGAGGAGCCGGCGACGATCTTTCGATCCGGGAGTGGGAGGGCGGCGACGCACCCATGCCAGACGTCTTTGTGCCGCCGCCGCCACCGACCAGCGGGACGCAGGACGAGCAGCCGGCCATACCGTACCGCCGGTGCCACCGGTCGAGGATACGGTGGTGACGGACCTTATTCCTGAGGGCCGCACACCCGCGCGCCGCTGACTGGAGAAGGCGGCCTCAGCACCACGGCCACAGGAGATCGGCGCCACGAGCTCATCGGTCCCCGACACCGAGGCGACCAGCGCCGCACCCGCAGGCTAGGTACACGGGGGCGGTACGGGCGCCCTGAACCAGGCGTCTCTTGATGTCCAGGCCAAGCTCGAGGCTGAAGCCGAAGCCCTCAAGCGCTGCAACGAAGCCTTCCTGGAGTGGCGGGCAGCCATCCACGTAAGTTTTCTTCGCTTTCCTTTTTTCCTTGATCTTCTTATTTCTTCGTGGGGGCGCGCTAGCGCACCCATTGGGTGTAGTCCCCAAATTTCGGGCCGGCTGCTGAGCAGGCAGTCCGGAACATTAACGTGTATGTATCAAATGTTGACTTGTCTGATATCCCTTACAGGACTACCACAATCTTGCGATGTCTCCTTCAACTCCAGGGTTCGGGAGCCGGAGACGCAGACCGCCCATCTGTCCGAGAGCCGGAGTAAGCTTCGTCTTCCTCTTTTCGTGGGGGCGCGCTGGCGCACCCGCGGGCTGTAGTCCCCGAGGTACGGGTCGACTGCTGAGCAGTCGGGCCGAATCTCCTCAGTGTTTCTTTCTTTGTTAATTACTTCTTCTCTGCGGGGGCACGATGGCGCACCCGCAGGCTGTAGTCCCCGAGATTCGGGCCGACTGCTGAGCAGTCGGGCCAGATCTCCCCGGCAACTGCATCCCTCTTTGTCTTCTTGACTGATGCTCTTTCTTCTTTCCCTTTTTTCAGAGGCCAACGCCGCCTTGCAGCAGCAGCTAGGCGAAGCCAACACCGTTCTACGTGGCAAGGAGGCGGAGTGCAGCAAGCTAACTGAGGAGCGGGACCGGCTGGTCGCCAAGCTCGCCGAGGAGACGGAGGCTCTCAAGACGGCCCAGCAGGAGGCGAAGGCGAAGGAAGCCGACCTCCTAGCCGAGTTTGAAACCGAGCGCGCCTCCTGGGCTAATAAGGAGGCGCAGACGATGGCCTGCTTCAGCAGCATCGAGGACTTAGTCGATGGTGAGTTTTATTCTTCTTGTTCATTGTCTTGAGCTGCCGGTCTCTTCTTAAGCCGACTGCTTGTTTCTGACTTTGTTTTTCATTGCCTTCTGCCCAAGCAGATTTCTTCCAGGGTCACTCCATCGCCGCGAGCCAAGCCATCAAGGCCGAGCGCAAGGAGCGGACGGCGGAAGGCGCGCAGATTGCTGCCGACGCCCCCCTGACCCTTAATGAGGAGATCCTCAGCATCCAGGCCCGTCTTCGGCCCGCCCATCAAGTGTTGCGCCGTCTTCAGCGCGTTGGTGCTCAGGCAATTTCCGCCCTCTGGCCAGGCTTGCCGGCTCCGCGCACTCCAAACCGGACCGCCGACTGGCTGGAGGTGGCGGTCAGCCGCCTGGAGGCCTGGAAGGGCTCTGCGGCCCGGGCAGGAGCGCGCCGCGCCCTTGAGTTCGTCAAGGCGTCGTATCCTAGGCTGGACTTAGCCCAGTTAGCCACATTCCGGCTGGAGGCGCAGGAGGAGCTAGCGGCGGTGGAGGTAGAGCTTGTCAACAGGGCGGCGGCGATCGCCGACTTCACCGACACCAGCATCTTCATTCCGGAGGTGGTCGAGGAAGGTGCCGAAGCGCCGCAGGAGTGGCTCGGGCTGAACCCGGAGGACAGCGAGGACTCGGCCGAAGTCATCGACTCCAGCGATGAAGGGAAGGATGGGGAGGAAAAGGAGGATGAGGAGGAGGAGGAGGAGGACAGCGACGTCGACATGCCGGAGGTCGGTGCGGATGATCAGCCCCACCCCGACCGGGCCTCAAGCAACGACCCGCGCTCCAAAGCACCGACTGCTGCTGGGGGAGGCTAGGTGGTCACCGACCAGCCGCCTGTTCCTCCGACAGACGCCACTAACTCCATCATCCAGCCCTCCGCTGTTCCGACTGGCGCTGCCAGCTCCGGCACCCAGCCGGAGCTGTCTGCCGCGCCAACCGGCGCAACTGACTCCGTCATCCAGCCAGAGCCGCCTGCTGCACCAACTGGCACTGCCGACCCCAGCTTCCAGCTGGAGGCGCCTGCTGCGCCAACCGGCGCAGCTGACTTCGTCATCCAGCCGGAGCCGCCTGCTGCACCAACTGGCACCGCCGACCCCAGTGTCCAGCCGGAGCCGTCTGCTACACCAACCGGCACTGCCGACCCCAGCGTCCAGCCGGAGTCTTATGCTGCTCCCTAGGGTGTTTATCTTTCCTTTTCCTGCTTGCTTGGTCTGGACATCTTTGTTAAATTCGCACAATTCCACCCGTGGGGTGTATTTTAAACTTTGCTGAATGCTGGCCAATGGGCCTCTATCTATGTAAATATTCTATCGCAACTTTATGCTTTGTTCTGCCGATCTCTAACTTTCCTTGCGTGTACTCCTTGCTTTTTTTCCTTTGCTGCCCTCCCTTAGCTATCCTCTTGCCAGCCAAACAGCCGCTCTGCGGACTGTGGCTGGTTTAAGTACTTAGCTTTTTTGCGGGAGGGCAAGTACTTAGCCGTTTGGAAGTTTTTGCAAGGGAGGTAGAGGCCGGCTGGCCGGCTGCTCGGCAGCTGGCCGGGCAGGTATGGTGCCGACCTCGGCTATATGTGCTCTTTCCTTAACCATTTTTCATGTGGGCACTGTCTTGCCGCCTCTGCTCGCCATGTAGTCGCTCCGCGAACTGTGGCTTCTAACAGAAGAGGTTTTAGGTGCCAACACATTTCTTGTCCGGCTGCAGGACGCGGCATATAGTAGAAGGCGGCAAACCTCCGGGCCGACTGGTCGACCCGGTGCCAGGCGGAATATTAACAAGGCACACACATGGGCATAACGCTTATCATATAGATAAAGGAAAGGGCAGTCCCCGAGTTCGTCTCGGGGGGGCCGGAGTCTTTGTACATAATACAAAAGGTAGCGTGATACATAATGCTTTCAACTGTAAACTCTTCGAAGGAGGTTTGCATTCCACGGCCTCTCCGTCTCCTTGCCTGAGTCATCTCTTTTGCGTGCTCTGGGCTTCTGAGCGTCGATCAGATAGTAGGAGTCGTTGCCCAGCACCTTGCTGATGATGAAGGGGCCTTCCCAAGGTGCTGAGAGCTTGTGCTGGCCGGCTGTTCGCTGTATCAGCCGGAGCACAAGGTCTCCCTCTTGGAAGGATCTTGGCCTCACCTTGCGGTTGTAGTATCGGCGCAGACTCTGCTGGTAGATGGCGGACCGGCTGAGTGCCAACAGCCAGCCTTCTTCCAGCAGGTCGACGCCATCTTCTCGTGCCTCCTTGGCGTCCGCCTTGGTGAACATGGTGACTCGTGAGGAGTCGAACTCTATGTCCGTCGGGATGACGGCTTCAGCACCATAGACGAGGAAGAAGGGCGTGAAGCCGGTCGACTTGTTCGGAGTTGTGCGCAGGCTCCAGAGGACGGCCGGCAGCTCATCGAGCCAGCAGCCGGCCGAACGCTTGAGAGGCTCGACCAGTCGGGGCTTGATGCCGGACAAGATGAGGCCGTTTACTCGCTCAACCTGGCCGTTTGACAGCAGGTGGGCAACGGACGCTAAGTCCAGTCGGATGCCCTGCGTCGCGCAGAAACACGCCAAGGCTCCTTTGGCAAAGTTTGTGCCATTGTCGGTGATGATGCTATGCGGTATGCCCTACCGAGTGGTGATGTCGGCAATGAAAGTCACGTCAGTTGGCCCATTCAGTTTCTTGATTGGCTTGGCCTCTACCCACTTGGTGAACTTGTGCACGGCGACAAGCAGATGAGTCATGCCACCACGGGCTGTCTTGAATGGCCCCACCATATCCAAACCCCAAACAGCAAAGGGCCAAGCAATGGGGATAGTCTTGAGTGTAGAAGCTGGCAAATGAGGCTTGGAGCGGAATCTTTGGCACCCTTGGCACTTCTGGGCCAACTCTTTAGCCTCTTCGAGAGCAGTCGGCCAGAAGAAACCATGACGAAAGGCTTTGGCAACAAGTGCTCTTGAGGCCGCGTGGTGGCCACATTCACCCTGGTGAATATCTCTGAGGATTGCTTGGCCCTGGTCCGGCTCCACACAGCGCTGGTACACACCAGTGACACTGCGCCGAACCAGCTCTTTGTTGACTATGGTGTATGCCGCCGCCCGTCGTTGCACTTGTCGGGCCAGGGTCTCGTCGGCTGGCAGCTCTTTGTTTACCAGGAATCTGTGGATGGGCTGAGCCCATGATGGTGCTGCTATCTCTCCGACTACTACGACAGCAACTTGTACGAGGGCGGTTGGGCTGGGAGGCGGCGGGTTGGAGTCGGCTGCCGCCTGCTGTCTTGAAGGAGTCCACGGGCCGACTGCTGCAGTCCCCGGGCCGGGCTTTGGAATTCCCAGGCCGGGTGCGACGGCTGCAGTCCCCGGGCCGCCTGCCGAAGTCCCCGTGCCGGCTTCTGGTATCCTCAAGTCGGATCCGACTACTTCAGGAGGGGCCGGCACGAAGATGGAGTCGGACTCTGGAGATGACTTGACAGACGGCTTGAGGAGGCGCTACAAGGCGACGCCGGCTGGTATCGCCTGGCGGGTGGAGCCGATCCGTGACAAGGCATCTGCTTGCTCATTATCATTTCTTGGCACATGGAGGAACTCACATCCGTCAAAGTATCCACTGAGGATACTTTATCTATTCTTCACATTTTCCTTTGTAAGATGATTTTATTCCTGTTGAGGATAATCAATTATGTTGTTAACCCCAGTCATTAAATTATGACAAGGAACTTGGTTTAATACAACTTTTAGATCACTTATTTTTGTATAGATGATAGTTGATATTCTGAGATGGTTAATGTTTCAGTTTTTTTACCTTATACGGTGAAATGTTCATCCATATAAATGGGGAATCTCTTCGTGTACGCTTCTCTGCCACAACATGGGTGCAAAATTAGGAGAACAACTGATCTGTCTCTATGGTGCATGCTTAATTGATTTAACGTGTCCTTTTTGGTGCATATATCTAGCTCCGATTGGTTCTTGATTTCTCTGATTGTTACAAATTAACCGAATTAACGTGACCTTATTTAAAAAAATTGCTGAGTAAACATTCAGAGAGACCTAATTAAGATTGATTATACTTATATGATATGTTTGTTAGTTCCTTTATACTCCAAAAGAAAAAAAAACTGGCTAACAAAACTCTGTCAATGATTAATAATTCAGTGTATAATAATTTATAAGAACAAGTACGATCTCAAGTGAACCTTTGGTTGGAAACGTCTGTTTCTAATTGAACTATAGCCTGTAAAAATATTAATAGCAAGGTTGTGTTTACATTTGTACCAGGAAGTGAATCCACTATCAACTGCATTGTGTAATAATACACACATAGGTAAATAGCTTGCTGATTTAGACAGTTATGAAACTCAAATGACAAATGTAGGATGAATGGAGCAAACAGCAATGACCGCATACAGATTAATGACAATGAAGGTGTTAGTTCCCACCTCTATTTGTTATGACTGTTATGGATCGGAATCTGTTGGATTAGTATATAGCACACGTGCCATTCCTTGCTTAATAGACATGCATTGCTCTGTTTGTCATGGCTGCTCTGCACTTTAGCCTGAGTCTTCAGTTCAGTAATTGTTGTTTCTCCCTAAAACAAAACTGACACTTTGTATGATTGATTACTCAGAGAGCCACAATCACACAAGGAAATCTTAATATGGCACTCAGAGAGCACTTAATATGGCAAATGTGATAATTATCATTAATTAAATATTTTTTGTTAAGTAAAGAGTTTCATGTACTTCTAAACCAAAGATGAAGTTTTTGTCATTAATTTACCTCCAAAGAGTTTCTAACACATTTTTTTGTGCTCAAAATAACCACGGTAGGTGCTTTTACACAACTTTTGCAGGTGCAGCCTAGAGATGCGACAAACCAAAAGAAAACAACCTGGCTCTTCTACAGGAATGAGGAATAGGATGAGCTAATCCGACCTATGTGCTTTTGCTTCCTCTACAACTTGGTTCGGTCCCCCTCTATGTTTTTCTTTGTAAATAGGACTGCTTAGATCGAAAACCCTAATCTAGTTGCCATTGCAAGGATCCCAAGGTTTCTGGATCTGAGAGAAGCTGGGAGAAAAGGGCGTACTGTCCTTTCTTGCTTAGGGGAGAACAAGATGGGACAGGAGTTAGGTGAGGAGAGGGAAGGAGACGACGAGGAGAAACATAGGGGGCGGGCGGGGAGGAAGCACGTGGGGGTGGGGGGACCAGGTGTGTTTCTTCTCAGCTCTATGGCTGGACGCAGGAATGGGGGGATCGAGAGTGGACTGGGACACTTTCCTATCCTGGAGAGGGGGATAGGAAACTTCCTAATCGGGAGGACCGCCAGGGAGCGCTAGAGAGCAGCCGACAGCTTGCTAGACGTGTCCTACAAAGTTTCATGATGAAAAAATATTCATGGATGTCTGGACAAAAAAAACAAAATACTTTCGAGAATTAACCTTTTCATATCATCATTTTTGTTTTCTTTTCCATACCTACACAAATTCTTTTACATTGCGAAATTTTGCATGTTGGTAAAACATTCAACAATGTTTGCCCCGAAAAAGATATACTCCCTCCGTTCCTAAATATTCGTCTTTTTAGAGATTTCAAATAAACGATACATAGGATGTATATAGACATATTTTAGAGTGTAGATTCACTCATCTTGCTCCGTATGTAGTCACTTGTTAAAATCTCTAGAAAGACGAATATTTAGGAACGAAGGGAGTATTTCTTTTTAAAGTTGTTCTTTTTCTACTCTTCAGTCACACGAATGCACGGGCGTCCAGAAACTCCATGTCCTAGATTGTCTCATCCAAAAAAAGGTAACGATTACAAAGTACAATTTTATTTGTAGCACTACAGGACTCAAAACTCTTATATACTATTCAATTTTATTTTCAGACGCCTGCAAAGGACTTCCACGGCAGTAGTAACTATCACAGTTGTCATATGTGAACATTGCATACTCGGGACGGGAGAGCAGAGCAGCGCCGCGAATCGCCGCTTCCTCCTCCACAATTGGCTCTCGGCCAAGGAAGTAGTCCCTGAAAAACGCAAGAATCTTGGGGATCCTCACGCTACCGCCGACGAGGATGATCTCGTCAACGCTATCCCACCGGCCGGGAGGGTGCCACCACCGCCACGTCACCAGCAGGTCCACCATGCTCATGGCTCTCGCCAACAGATCATGGTTGAGCTCCTCGAACTCGGCCCTCGTGAGCGGCTGGAAGAAATCCGCGCCGTCCAAGAGCGACTCCACCTTCACAAGCGTGGTATCCCGGTAGGTCAGTGTCTTCTTGGCCCTCTCGCACGCCGCCCTCAGCTCGCGAAGCGCGCCGTCGTCCCGGCGGAGGTCCCGGTGGTGCTTCTCCCCGATAAGCTGGACGAAGTGGTCCACGAGGCGGCCGGTGAAGTCGTCGCCGCCCAGGTGAACATCGTGGCGCCCTTCAATGAGATGAGCCGTGCCGTCTCGAAACTTGAACATGGCGCCGTGGGTCGTGTGGCCGCCCATGTGGAAGACGAGGATGACCATGCCTTCGCGCGCCTTCCCGTGATGGCCGTGCGCCGCGGCCACCGCGACGTGCTCGTCGACGTACCTCGCGGCGGAGAAGCCGCCCTCGAGCCGGGCGGTCGTTGCGAGAAGATGCCTTTTGTAGTCCCTCGAGTGCCAGGGGACGGTCAGTAGGACGTTCCTGATCTTGCGGCCCAGGTGCGCCTCCGCCATCCGCTTCAGCTTGGATATGAGAATTCCGGCGACTTCGTCGGCGGGGAAAACCTTGGCGCCGCCTTCCTCGCTCTGGGTCTGGATAGCGCATCTTCCATCCGGGGTCTCAACGAGTTTGTACGGCACTAGCTCCATCTCTCTCTTCACCACATCCTCAAAAATCCTGCCAACCAGATGAATTACAGCATGATCGGGCATGTTCCAAATGTTGGCATTGCCAAATATTGGCAAGACAAGACTTTTCAACTATTGGCAACTCTATATGAGATAAACAACACAACTCGATAACCAATCAAGTATTAGCCAATATTTGACACAATGCGAAACATTGGCAATGTCAATTTTTGGCACCAAACCAATTATGCTTTAATACCGCCGACGAAGAGAGGAGGAAAAAAAACAAGAGAGATTGTTACCTGGAACCGAGGACGCGTTTGAAGCCAGAGACGGCCATCCCGGGGCTGACGGCGGCGTGGTTCAAGGCGGCCTCGCCGAAGAGGGTGGCGTTGGGGGTGAAGGCGACCCAGGAGGGGATGCAGAGCTTGTACGAGTGGCCTGGATTCTGGAGCCCCCCGTAGCCGGCGATGCAGGCCTTGGTGTTGCCGATGTGGATGGCCGTCGTGTTTCCCCTTCGGAACGCCGCCGCACGCGATGCCGCCGCTGCAAGAAGATACTACCATATTAAGCAGCCTGCCGAACCAACTCCCCGTTGAATTGAAAACACTAATACGATTTGACTTGCATAAGCACAAGAGATGTACCGATGAGCAGAAGAACGGCAAGAGGGGGGAGACAACTCGCCATGGATTGATTCGAAGCTTTTACTCCAGTCCAGACCAGAGAGAGGAAAGAACGAGCACGTACCTCTGTGCCTCTGTTTCGCTGTTCGCCAGGGCCCAGGGGTGTGGTGTGGCACGGGACATGTCACCGCATCTTCGATGGCCGTTGGATCTTGCAAGCAGCGGCTGGTGATGGCAGGGCCGGTACATGTCACCCGCAACATCGAGAGCTTTCCGGAAAAAAGAATCATCATTCTGAGGAAAGTCTGATTTTCCTTTTGGAAACCCAGGAAAGCGTGATTTTATTATTTAACAAACAATAGAAAATTATGGTCTGCATGTTTTATTATTGGGTGTGCCGTGTGACTAGGGTGTGATTATGTTCTTTTTTAGATATTTTATATTTTAATATGTTATTTATTTATTTCCTACCTTTTCAATTTGCAAGTCATAATTTTTCAGAAAAAATAAAAGGCACATTGGCAACACATGGTGAAAATTTATTAAAAAAAAAACCCTCTAGTTGCATGCATATGTTGCCGCATGTGTAGTTGCGTGTGGGTGCGCCATATGCAGTTGCTCGGGGTGCACCTTGCGCCCGTGTGCAACTGATACAGTTTTTTTTAAATGGTTGCATGAGTGTGTTGGTGTCGTGTCCACGATGAAAAATAGAAAATAAGAAATAAGAAATGTAAGAAAACCAAGTTGCGTGGGGTTGGTGCACCTGCAGTTACGTGTGGGGTGACGCATGAAATTTACACCAAGGAGCGAGGATGCAATTATAGTTGCACAAATGCCGACCGACATGTTACATGCAAACAACAGGCATGCAATTGTCGTTTCCGCGTACCAAAAAAGAAAACACATACACCAAGAAACAAAATAATAGTACTATAAAAAACCCAGAGGCAAAAATCTACACCAATCACCTAGTAAAATCACTTATACTTGACTGTTGATTGAGAACAGAACCATTTTGTATTATTTTGGATAGTCTTATTTTTACCAAATATTTTGGGTAAAACAATGTTTACATTCCGACTCATTCCATTTATCAAATAGGAAACTTTCCACTCTCTATTTCAACCCTCTGTGTACCTTCTATATTCTTTTTGCGAGAGAAACTTTCGATCTATTTATACTCAGTCATGCCAAGTATAGAGAACACCAGAGAGAACAAGAGCCTCTATAACCATAGAAATGCAAAAGGGGTTTTCAAAGCCTTTGCATGGATGGAAATTTTCCCTATCAATTTTATAGCGGAGGAATTTCAGTATAGCATATACTTCCTCCGTCCCGAATTACTTGTCACAGAAATTGATAGTAATGAATGTATCTAGAACTAAAATACATCTAGATACATTCATTCCCGTGACAAGTAATTCTGAATGGAGAGAGTATCTGTTTACAAGAGAGAGAAAATGCTATTGAGTGATGGTTCAATACAACAGCGACACTTAATTTGCTATTATAAATGTGCAAGATCTTACTTCTCAGCCCAAACTGAGAGTCATATACTCCTACTTGGCACGGGTGCTCGTTCTGACTTATTTCATACTTTTAAGCGATATTCGTTTAGTGGGAGACGATGTTTTTGTCGACTATGAGATGGATGTATTGACTTGTTTATGCACGGGATTTACAACTAACAGGAATAGACATAACATATGATTAGTGTTTTTGATACTATGGAACTGTGTGGACAATTGTTAGTGTTACAGAGAAAATATCGTATGCTTTGGTTGGATTTTTTTGTCTTTTTTTTTAAATTGTTCGATTTTCTTGACGATCATGAGCTTTCTGTGAAATCTAGTGCAAGTGAATCTTGAACCCTAAGAATTAGAGTATTCTCCTCCCGCAAAAAAGAAAAAATTAGAGTATTCTCCAAAGTACTTTTCTGAGAAACCTTTGAATCGAACGACCCTAAATCTGTGGTTGGGGTGAGCTTCATCTTATCTGGCTCTAGGGTGAGCTTCCCCATCTTCCGACGGTACGGCGTCCTTCGAGCCAGGACGAGGGGTAGGGGTCCTCTTCGGAGATGGTTTCGGGTAGTTTGTTGCAGCTCACCACTCCTGGTGCAGATGAGGGCATGCTCCCTGCCTATGATGGGTCTCATCTTGTTAGTGCTTCCGCTCCACCTCTGGTGCTCATTCTGCGGCTGGGGACATCATCGACATCAAGCGAAGCTTTGTTGTCCATTATGTTGTAGTGCTTGCTGTTGTTGAGGTTTGTAAGTTGTCTAGTAGTACCATGTATCTGCCGTCTTTTTCTTTTTCCTCTTGTAAGGTGCTGTCCGATGTAACTCCTGACCGGTTGATGGCTTTGTTAATTCAAAGCCAGGCTCTCTCTCGAGCCTTCTTTCTAAAAAAATCTGTGGTTGGTAAACAATACAGTACATTTGGGAGCAGCCGTGAGCACTGAGCACTGAATTTGGGAGCAGCCGTGAGCACTGCGACTCTTAATGAAACAAAACCGATGCATGCTTGACCTTGTGTTTATTGCTTATTGGAGCATCGGAGCCTCGAACGCTCGTACGTAGTACTAATTCTTTAAGCAGTTCGTTGGTCGAGGTTGATTAAACGTGAGTTGATCGACCGCCCGCGCGGGTGGGTGTATATAAACCGGTCGTGTCGTCTGTCTACCACAGTTCAGTTCAATTCCAGGCGTCGATCCAAGATGGCTCGTGTCGTGCTAGTCACCGCGCTCGTCCTCTGCGCCGCCGCCGCCCTGGCGCACGCCGGCCGCGTCATCCAGGAGAAAACTGCAATAATATCCTACTTCTCTGCTCCGGTTTACAGAAAACCCCTTACTATCTTGAAACCAACCATATTCCTTTCTTACCTCATCAAAACAGCCCAAGAAATATATTTTGAGTGAAACATAAAGATATTTTTTAGTGATATATGTATATCAAAAACTAGACCGTTTCTTTCAAATTTGTGAATATTCATTATTCTACTTTGGATCCGTTGTAACGTACGGCCACATTGCTAGTAAGGGGAAATTAAGTGGTGTTCTAAAATACTAGACACATGAAACATCTCCCTTACACATACACACAAAGCCAAAGCATGAACATATGCGTGACTTATGACTTGTGAGTACAGGTCGAGCCGAGCCAAGCCGGCGTTGGTAAATTATTAATCCAATTTTGCATGCTTATGTTTTTTTGTCAATTACTCCCATCCTTTAGTTGTGCAAAAAATGATTCAGATCGTTATATCCTCCTCACAGAGACTCATGGAACCGGCCACGAAAACACACAATCGGATGCATGCATGCCAGTTCGGCCTGTTGCTGCATGGGAAGGCCCAAACCCAGAAAACAGACCGATCGAAGCTGCCGGCTTTCAGGCCAATGAGTGAGGCGTGCCTCAGAATCGCCTAGAAAGCGCCCGTAAAAATGACAAAATCTTCGCATTTTTTAGAAACCGCTCTTTCGTCGTATCTCAGAAAGGATTTAGGCCGGTTTTAGGTTTTTCGCCCAGCTTGGGCCGTTTTCAGGTTCGCCCCGCCTACGAGGCACGTGTTCGAGCGGTTCTGCCATGGACTCTACCAAAACTAGCTAATCTATCACTAGCCTTATTTTGGGATCGAGAAATATGAGTAATACAAGTATATCTAAGACTCAAAAGGTATCTAATCTCCTTTATCAGGGAAGCATAAACAGAATGATCAACCACTCCACTTGAGATCAAAGAAACTTCCGAGAGCGAATCCATCTCAATGGCTATAGGAAGATCCGAACGCTGAAATGCTGACGACAACCCCTCCATGCAACCACATAATTCCGCCTCCAATGCATCCCTACAAGCATATAAAGCTCTGCATGCTGAGAAAATTATATCCCCAGTGCAATTTCGCAGTATCATTCCCGCTCCCGCTGCATCACTCGAAACATACGAGCCGTCTGTGTTTAGTTCAACCCATCCCTCGCTAGGAGGTAACCACACTGGAATTTCTACAGGTGCACTCACAGACGCAGACGGCCGGTCATAAGATATGACAGCCTTCCCCTTCACCGGATCAACATGACTATTTAACTTGATACCAATCAAGTTGTCTAGATATTTTTGAAGAAATCGACAGATACCTCCTGGGGCAGGGCTGGTTTATGGTGAATTACTTCATTACGAATGTGCCAGCTCCTCCATAAAATCATAAGTAACATGCTCCGTTCCAAATCGCTCAAGGTATCCAAGGCGTGCAGCAACCACTCTTTACCATTATTAACCAACAACTCAATTCTTGGCACCTTCCAAACCTTGCTCATAGCTAAGTACATGTCTCTACCAAGCTGGCAGCGCACAAAGGGATGATAGTTATCCTCCTCCACACCACATACTGGGCACACGCTTGTTGGTTCAAGACTGATCTTGTGTTTGTTCTTCCACGTCGGCAAGGAATCCGAAGCTAAGCGCCACCAAAATTCCAAACTGTGGGAGGTACCTCGCACTTCCATATAAATTGCCAACATGTACGACATCCTGAAGGTGCCGAGCTTGATGACAAAGCGTTGCCGTCACACGCCACAGCTCCATCGGCCGTGTCCTGTCCCGTACACTCGGAGTCGGAGGTGATTGGTTACAATTTCCTTGGTCACCACAGGTAGACACATCAAACCTAGCATCCAAATACGGTGGTGACCGTAGTGTGCTAGCTTCTCATGCAAATCTCGTCGTATGTATGTAAGTATTAATTTCCAAAAAAAATACGCTCGCTCTACTCTACAAACAGAGCAAATAGCAACGACTTCTCTAATTAATTTACTCGACGACATAAACACGAGTCGATCGGCTGCCTTTTTTGTCGGCATGAACACCAAACTTGTCATCAACCAAAGTAAAGTGCTTTAGCTTCCGACCTGCCTAGGCTTTGGCTATTCGCTAGCTCGGCGACTGCTGATAGCATTAGCCAATGATGAAGCTACGAAATAATGCAAAAAAACTAAGATTGATAACGATGTTGCGGTGTGGCTAGTCCACGGCGTTGCGAACGGCCATGGCCTTGTTGAATCCCTTCTGCGTCGCCATGGTCACAAACCCGAAACCTCGCGACCGCCCACGCTTGTCGTACACGACTTTTGCGTGGGCCACCTTCCCGTGCTTGCTGAACATGTCTCGCAACCGGGAACCATCCACCTTCGGGGACAGATCGCGGACGTAGATTGTTAGTTGTTGCGATTGTGACTGAGTGGTGCCATCCTTGCATGCCATTGGGGTTCCTTGCAGGCCCTGAGTCATCGATGCAGGAAAGACAGGTATCTGAGGATCGGGTAGGAACCACATGCACCTCGCGTCAGTCCATCCGGGTGGCAACATCTCCACCAGCGTGGCGGCGCCGTCCTTGAAGCTGTATCTATACACGTTGCACGGCTCCGGTAGACCATCGTGGCCTGCCGTGTTGTTGACGACAAAGTAGGCGGTGCCACCGCTCAACTCCCCACCGAACCACACGGCATCCACAAGGAAGCTGCCCGGGAAACCCAAGAAGAGGACAGCGTCATGGAAGTCTGATGCGTCATCGCACACCCACTCCACCACCCACTCCTCCTCCCCCTCACCGCCGTTCCGCAGACACAGCTGGTGCAGCGACACCGACAGGCCGATGCCGCTGTCCTCTTGAAGAATGCTGGCCAGGAGCAGGCCGCCTCCAGACTCAAAGAGGTAGCTGCACCGGCGTACCTTTCCGGGTTCATCCGGCAGGGCCCCTTGCACTTCGTTGGTGATTACATTGGTGTAGAGGCCTGGATAGATTTCATCCCAATGCGGCCAGAGGACGTGGCAGCTAGCCAAGCCGACGCACACGATGTAGCCGTAGTAATACGCGGCGGCGCAACAGTGGTCGGTGCCGAGATTCGACGTCACGCGCTGCCACTCGCCGTGGTCCGAGCGTAGGAAGGATGCCCGGAATATGTTATGTGGATTATTACCTTGTTCTAGCCGGAAGTCGTATAACAGGACGGCACCGTCGTTGGAGACGACCCGATGCCGGTGATCTAGCCACGTGGGGCCCACACGCTCGCGGGGGAAAGGCAGGGGTTGGGCGGTGAGAGGGTTGACGAGGGAGAGGTCGGCGCTGAGCAGCCACGTCGCCGTGCCGTCGGTGCGGGCGACCCTCGTGTCACGGACGCAGACGCCTGGCGCGCTGTAGCTCGCCTGGGAGAAGACGCAGCGGCACCGCTGGTCCTCTAGGGAGACGGAGTCGTCGGCGGCGGACGGTGCGACGAGCCACGGCAGGAGGCCCCTTTTATTTTCAGGAGTGTTGCACCATGATCTGCAGACGGCGTGGAAGCGGACCGCGTCGGACGCGACATGGAGACGGCCGCAGATGTCGCGGAGCAGATCGGCCGGGAGATCCGCCCACTGGCCGGAGGCCGATGTTGGTGACGCCATGGTGCGCGCGCGAGCAATCGGTCGTGGATCTGGTGGATCGATTGACTGGATTGTCTCTCGTGATCCGTCGGGACAGTATACAGAGGTTGACGCGTGGATTATATGAGCGCGTGGATCGGAGCGCACCCGGCCATGTCTATGAAGGAGAAGAAAACCTTTCAGGGGGTTCTCTCTATGTCATCCGTGCGTGGGTTTGTGTAATTTTTCCATGAACGATTCCGTTGTACTACGGGCGTGCGTGGGTTTGTGTAATTTGTAACAGATCGGCCGGCTTCTTGTAGATCAAGGAATATCTTCCGTGATCTCCCTCTGTAATCTCTATTTTTCCTTCTTTCTTTTCGGGAACATCGACTACTACAACATAGACACGTGTCCTCACACCAATAAACACGTGCTCACACAGGAAATCCTGGAATCGAATCGAGGTGAGGCGAGGCGGCGGCGGAGACGAGAAAAGGGGAAACCAACCGAGGAGAAGGCGAAGGAAGGAAGAGGCGATTCATCATGTCCCTCCGGCGGGCTGTCGGAGGCCTTGGTGGTGCTGCTGGTGCGGCCGCGGCTGCGTTGGCTGGTGGTGGAGCCTTGGCCTTTCATCAGTATAAGAAAGGCAAGAAAGAGGAGGACATGAAGGAGATGTTCGAGGACTGGGTGAAGAAGTACAGCAAGAGATACCGGGACGAGGAAGAGAAGGCCATGCGGTTCCAGATGTTCAAGGACAGCGTCGACAAGCTCCCGCGCCCCACACCAGAGCGAATACACTATCTTGCAGACCGGACAGATAAGGAGATCCGGAGGTTTAAGGCCTATCCGGACGGAATTCAGCACGAAGAGTACGCAAAGTTCTGCAGGGATCTCCTGGCCAAGGAGGAGAGCCACTGATGCTGAGGCCAGATGTGAAGCAGCAGCTTGCGACACCCAGCCAACTCGAGTCTCTACCTAGAATGGTGTCTGCAGGTTGGTTGATAATGTCTAGTGCATGTCAGGTGGCTGCAGGTGTACCTAGAATTAAGTAGCTTGGCAAGTGGTTTAAGTAGTTTGCCGCTATGTTAATCTGAGCCATGTATGTGTGGCTGGTGTAGTAAAATTAAGTAGCTTGCGCACTGCTTTAAGTTTGCTGCTATGTTAACCTCAACCATGCATGTGATGGAACTAAGCATGCAGTAATATTATGTGCTCAAAAACAACTACTCACACAGCCTACTGAAGACCGGGTCAGAGTTGCGGAGCTTCAGAATTGGCGAACTCACCATGTGCACCTTGTGGTTGCGTCACCTTCCACTCGACTAAGCACTACAGGAAAAACATATTTTTTGCCTTGTGTTTCTTGATAAGCCAAGAGTATTTCATCGACCGCTCTGCTTGTAGCGCGTGGCGACACCAATCAGTGGGCACGTCACTGACCACTTGCACACCAACCGCCACAAGCACACCATCGTTCGCGAGCACACCGACCACCGTGAACACGACTCTTATCACGAGCGCATGGCAGGTGAGTATAAAGACTATAAACGATTTGTTAAGCGAGGTAAATAAAGACTACAAATGGTTTGAAGTGTCGACGCGATGCTCTGGTTGCAACGAGTTTGCAGTCCACTCCCCTTAATATTCAGTTTAGGAGGGTGCTTGTTGGAGACCGGTGGAAAACTTGGCTTCATCTGATGAGTAGACTGATGGAGGTTCAGCTTACTCATCAGCCCGATCAGTTGTGTTGGAAGCTTACTAGATCTGGGGAATTCACAGTCAAGTCGATGTACATTGATGTCATCAATTCTAGTGTTATTCCTAGTTTCAAACATGTTTGGAAAGTTAAGGTTCCTCTGAAAATCAAAGTGTTTATGTGGTTTGTACATAAACAAGCCATCTTAACAAAAGATAATTTGGTTAAGCGCAACTGGACAGGCTCTACTAGGTCTAGTTTTTGTGATCGGAATGAAACTATCAAGCACCTCTTCTTTGATTGCCCGTTGGCGAGGGGATTGTGGCGCTCGGTGCAAATTGCCTTTAACATTACTCCTCCGAATTCGGTCAGGTCGTTATTTGGAACGTGGCTTGTTGGGATAGAGCTCGAAACAGCTAGACAAATTCGCGTAGTAGCGTGTGCGTTGTTATGGGCAATTTGGAACTGCAGAAATGATTTGGCTTTTAACAGAACAACAACTATTCATTTTTTGCAGGTTTTATTCCGGGCTACTGCTCCAATCCGTATGTGGTCCTTACTCACTCCGACGGAGGCCAAAGAGCGTTTGGTTACTGGATCTCTTCGGTGGGAGATGGTAGCGCGGGATATCTTCAACCGGTTTGGATGGCAGTCATGTAATAGGACATGCGATTAGTGTACCTATCTATCTTATGCCAGCCGGTTGTGGCTTTTGGGCCTTTTTTTTGATTTTGCTGCTCTTTGTGAGCCAGCTTATCATTTTGTTGCAGACTGTAAGACTTTGTTGAACTACTTTATTTATTTATAAAGGTGGCCGTATGCATCGTTCTGATGCAGAGGCCGGGCAGTCCCCCCTTTTCAAAAAAAAAGTGGTTTGAAGTGTCCTCAATTAGCTGGGGTAACATTTGTTAGGCCACGGGCGCAGATGAACTTCTCCAACGTGCGGACGGGCGAGCAGGCGCAGGAACTCACGCCTCCCCCGCGACTAATCACAGGCTGCTCGTGCGCGCTGGATTTAAACTATGTGTTGTTTCATATTTTTCGTATGTGTTTCTTCAATTTTTTTCAAGCACCGGCTGCTCGCGCGTGCTGGATTTAGACTATGTGTTGTTTCATATTTTTCGTATGTGTTGCTTCAATTTTTTCCAAGCACCGGTTGCTCGCCGGCGTTGGATTTTGAAGCGTCTGCTGGCGCTATAGCGGCACGCTATATTTTGCAGTGCCTGGTAAAGCAAACATCCTTCTGGGTGCTGGAAAAAATTAGCGCGCCTGTTCGAGATGCTCTTATAGGAAATCAGTTCGTGGAAAAAAAAAATCAGTCTTCTATTAAATTAATTATGATCATCTTATGCTTTTCCTAATGCAGAAGGGTTTAGATGGGGTGCTAAGTGCATGAATAAGTTTAGAAACTGAATCCGCAATGCATAGGTGTTTAGCTTTTGTAGCTAACCTTCCTTCACTTTATTGTTTAGCAACTAACTCTCACATTTGTTGATCAGATTCGTTTGTTTAAGTGTTTTGCATAGGTCCACATGTTTAGTATTATTACTTCTTTCTGAGGTCATCAAAGTTCGCTCTCTCCTCATTAATTATTTGTCACACTAGTAGAAAAAGGGTCATACGTGAAGCCCAATAGTGCCGGTTTGAATTTCAGCCGGCACTAAGGTGTACAATAGCACCGGTTCGTGGCGGCGATCAATAGCACCGGTTCGTGGCGAACCTTTAGTACCGGTTCATGCCACGAACCGGTACTAAAGGGGATTTGTCAGCCTGCGGTCAGGCTATGGCCCCACCATCACCATTTAGTGCCGGTTCGTACCACGAACCGGTACTAAAGAGGTTATGGCAAGCTGTTTTTAGTCCCACCTCGCTCCCCTAACAAGCCTTTTACCACCTTAAATATGTTATTTCTCAAACTATCACAAGCACTTGGTCTTCATTGAACTCTATGTGTAGAATTTGTGGCCGCAATATGAGTCTTCATCGGTTTATAAATCGTTGATGACTCATATTGACAATTCAGATTGTACACACAAAGATCATTGATGATCAAAGTATTTTTAATGTTATAAGATCATATTGACAGTTTAGACTCTAAAGAAATATAAGATCATGATGTAAATGCTCTTATATTTTTGTGCATTCAGTATGCACCATTCAAAGCGACGCCATCAACTTTCAACCATTTCTGCCTTCATTTGCTATTTTTCATGCATTCAATGATTTGTTTTGAGAACTAAATGACCTGAAAATTGAAAAGCACTACAAATAAACTCTGAAAAAGTTGAAACTTGGCATGGTATCATCATTTCACCCACATAGATTGTTCAAAAAAGTAGAGAGGGTTACGGCAAAAACTGGATGCACTTCGTTTACAAACTGGACAATCTCTTTCGAAGTATTCAGGTTTCTGACGAAATTAAACTCATCTGTTACAAAGGCATTTCATTTTTTTAAACTTATTACAACTCCAGAGTTTTTATGCATTCAGTATGCATCATTCAAAGCGACGCCATCAACTTTCAACCATTTCTGCCTTCATTTGATATTTTTCATGCATTTAATGATTTGTTTTGAGCTAAATGACACTAATTAAATTTTGTGCAGGCAGCGCACCACCGTTAGTACCGGTTGGTGGCTCCAACCGGTACTAAAGGGTAAGCTGTTTTTTAGTCCCACCTCGCCAAGAGAGAGGGAGTAGGAGCGGTTTATAAGCCCTGGGTGCAGAGACGATGAAGAAGAGGCTCAATGCTCACGTTGCTTAGCTTCAAGCCTTTAGGAATATGGTAGATTGCACGGAGCTACGCGCAGTGTAGTTTACACTATTCCAAAAGGCTTGAAGCAAATTAACGAGCATTGCACCTCTTTTTTATTTTTAATAACTTATTACAACTCCGGACTTCTTCTGTTATGGCAAAAGGAAGGAGGAGAAGAAGAAGAAGAAGAAGAAGAAGAAGAAGAAGAAGAAGAAGAAGAAGAAGAAGAGGAAGAA